>NW_015172553.1:69307-202818 GCF_001447785.1 Gekko japonicus | reverse complement strand
TTTCCTCTCTTACCCCTTCAAAGCACTCCCCCCCCCCCCGAGTAACACAAGACTTGCTCCCAAGCAAACAGCATTGAGCTGCGAGGTTTACCCAAGAGGCTTGTGATAACCTAGTCAGTTCTTTGTTTTTCCTTTCCCCCCCCTTGGAATAGCTGACCAAAGCCCTGTGAGGTGCACCAAACCAGATCTTAGATTTCTTCTGTCTCGACCTTCTAAAAAACCTGTTGGGTGTGCTCTCTTTGACGCAGTTCTAAATCTTCCCCTTTTCTAGGATCCGGGGATTAGTAGCACGTATCCCCCAGGCTCTTATTGGCCGTATGATGAAGGCTTGAAGCGTGGAATATTCATCAACACTACCGAAGGGAAACCTCTGATAGGGCAGGTGAGAGGGAAGCCATAGGGCACCTTTACTTGGGGTTTTTAGCTGGCGGATATTTTCAGCCCTTTTAAGGGATTTTTTTTTTAAAAAAAACAAACACCAGGTAATTCTACTGAGGCAAATGGGTGTTGCATTCTGGCCTGACCAACACACTGTTTTCTAACATTCTCCTAGGTCTGGCCTGGCCTCACTGCTTTCCCCGATTTCTCGAACCCGAACACTCATCAGTGGTGGTTGGAGAACCTGAACAATTTCCACGCCCAAGTTCCCTTTGATGGCGTTTGGATTGTAAGTCTCATTCAGGTTTTCCTGGGGGGGGGGGGGGGGGGGGGGGGGGGGTCTGAGTGGCGCAAGATGCCTCTGGTCTCCCAGTCCTGGTATTCTCTGGAAGTCTCCCATCCAAATACTTGCTAGGGCCGGCCCTACTTAGCTTTTGAGTTGTGACAAGATTAGGCTTGCCTGAGCTATCCAGGTCTGGGCCTGCAGCGGCCATTTTGTGGCTGGCTGTGCCTCCTGTGGCAGCCATTTTGTGGGTGGAGCCCACCGCCCTGTGTCAGGTTTCCAAAGGCTCCTGCAGGATCATGGAGAATGGGGACCCCCTGCTCTGTCATTCCCCCCCCACGCCTTTAACCCTGCTGAGTTTTTGAGCTGAAAAGCCCCAGACGCTTTTGCGCTTCCTTTTAGGGAAGGCGCTCCGGAAGCCCTCTGGGAATTCGAAATGTTGTGCCGGGGAGGATCCTGCTAGCTGAGGGACAGAATCCAGTGTTCGCCACTTGTCATGGGTGTGGATGAGGGAGAGCTGACAGAGCCTGAAGAAACCACAGTTGGCCCCTCTGGAGCAGCAGAGGAGGGTAGCTGGCAGTTGCCTGTGTGGCGGAACAGGCCCGCATCAGCTGGCAGACCCCGCTCTGCCCACCCCTCCTTTGTCTGACCTGGCACCTGAAGGGGCAGTTTTTCACCACTGCCTCCGGGTATTGCTGCCACCACTGTCCCTGTCTTGGGCTCTGGTTAGGCGGGACAGCCTCCTAACCTCCCTCTGCTGTTGCTAGGAACCCACCTCGGGGCTTCCTGGTAATCTTTGGGGCTCCCCTGGAGAGTTGGCAACTGACCATTTTGCCCTTGTTCTCCTCAGGGAGTCCCCAACCCACTCTTAGCGTGTCCAAGCGGCTGGGGGAACTATGTGGTACAGAGGGACTTCTCAGGGTCAACAGTAAAAGAATTTATTTTGAAAACACTCAACCAGAGGTCATTTCGGGGGGGAACGCGGGGGAACACAGTTCCCCCGGGTGAGGTAAGGGGCAGGGTGTGTGGCCTTATGACACACTTCCGGTGATGTCAGGGGGTGTGACATATGCTAATGAGTTATGCTAATGAGTTCCCCTAGCTCTTTTTCTACGAAACGACCCCTGCACTCAACTATATACAGGCATATTAAGAGTGAACTGAAGAATCAAAATAAAGGTGGATAATAAATCGCTCCATCTCTCCCTTCACTACACATACCCTGTCTAGATGGTCTGCAGGGCAGGCACATGACTTGTTTTCACTGGAGGAAGTTAGATTAACACAACTCTCAACATGGCCTCTGCCTCCTGCAGTCTCCAGCCGACAGCCTGACTGGCTCCAGACTTCAGGCAGACTGACCTCAATTCTCACAGACCGGTTTCCCGCCCAAAAGCTCCACTATATCAAACAGCCCTTCCCGCCCAGGAAGTCCCTCTCCCTCCTGCAGCATTCTGGGGCAGATCTCCTCACAGCCTTGATGGACTTCCTGTCCTCTCTAGGGAGCTGCCCTCTGACTGCTGGCTGGAGACAGGAGGGGGGGGGGAATGAGGAGGCGGCTAGGCCAAGGCCTACCTCAGGTTTGATGGTCCCCTCCTATCTGGCCCACACCAACTTAAATGTATACATAAAATGGCGTTTCTCCACAGCCTGTAACAGCATTTTTCACACCGGGCCCAGATAAGGGGGAAGAATTGCAAGCTGAAAGTCCTCCTGACTCACCCCCACGTGTGACTCGTTTAAGGGAGCGACTGCGACAAAACTTAGCAAGCAGGCGAAGAGAGGCCAGGCTACAGGGGAGACACTCGGCCAGCCCAGAGTTCTAACAGGAGCCTGGGCAATCGTGCAGCTGGCTAACTGGTAGCAGCATTTAACTCCACACTCTGGGCAGTACTCTTCGTGGAAGCAACGAGTCAGCTTCATGCTGCTTGCATCCACTTCGGCTCGGCTCTTGCACCTAGACCTTCGGCCCCCCTGGCTTTGGACTTGGCTCTGTGATCCTCGCTCCTGACCCTGGCTTGGCTTTGGACTTTGCACTGTCTTCTTGGCTCCTGACCTTGGCCTGTTCTGGACTCCCTTTGACTGGCACCCCAGCCCGTGACACCACGTGACCTCCGCTTAAGGAAAGAGTTGCTTTCAATGGCTGTCATTTTAATCCCTCTCTGTCTCTTTACTCAGGACATGAACGAGCCATCCAACTTTCTGGACGGATCCCAGGAAGGTTGTTCCCAGGGAGAACTGGACAGACCCCCCTACGTGCCTGGTAAAACAGGAGATCCCGTAAACTCTGCAGCTGCCGTTTTTGTGCTTCGCGCCGAATTTGCAAACAACTTCAGACGTTAATGTTGTCGATGGGTTTAGCCAGCGAGTTATTCAAAAGCCTTTGTTTGCACAGAAAGCACCATCCTCAGTACACTTTCCTGGGAGTAAGGCCCTGAACTGGATTCTGAGTAGACTTCCTTAGGATCACTCCTCAAAGTGCAGTCCCTGAATAGGATAATTTGTCATGGTAGTAATTTAACACATGGAATTCACTGCTGCAGGAAGTAGTGGCAGCTACAAGCATAGACAGCTTGCAGAAGAGCTGGATAAGCATATGGAGCAGAGGTCCATCAGTGGCTATTAGCCACAAGGTATAGATGGAACACTCTGTCTGGGGCAGTGATGCTTTGTATTATAGGTGCTTGGTGGGACCACAGTGAGAGGGCTTCTGGAGTTCTGGCTCTGCTGGGTTTTGGCCACTGTATGACACAGAGTGTTAGACTGGATGGGACATTGGCCTGATCCATCATTGGCTCCTCTTATGTTCTTCTGTCTGGGGCAGTGATGCTCTGTCTTCTTGGTGCTTGGGGGGCCACAGTGGGAGGGCTTCTGGAATCCTGGCTCCGCTGGTGGACCTCCCAACAGCACCTGAGTTTTGGCCACTGTGATAGAGTGTGTGGGAGTGGATGGGCCACTGGCCTGATCCAACATGGCTTCTCTTACGTTCTTATGTCTGGGGCAGTGATGCTCTGTCTTCTTGGTGCTTGGGGGGCAACAGTGGGAGAGTGTGTTTCAGGAGAATGGCGCCGGTCCTCTGCTGCATCCTCCTCTCCTGATCAGCTTTCCTCTGTCTCCTGTAGCCGTAACGGGAGGCTCCCTTTTCTCCAGAACAATCTGTGCCTCGGCCAGGCAAAGCACCTCCATTCACTACAACCTCCACAGCCTCTACGGATTGATGGAAGCCAAAGCCACCGCCAGGTGAATGGCCCGTGCCCGCACCTATCGGCAGCAGACCTCTCGTTTCTTTGCTATGCTACCATCTTGCTCACTTCCTGTCATTGGAGGGCCTGCCAGGTGGGAGATGTTGCCCCCACAAGGGACAGTTGGGTCACTTCCTGTCCCTGAAGGCCTTTCCAGAGAGCTGTTGTGCCATAAGGGATGGTTTAGTCATTTCCTGTTCCTGGAGGTCCTACCAGAAGGGAGATGTTGCCCCCACAAGGGACGGTTGGGTCACTTCCTTTGCCATGCTACTGTTTTGCTCACTTCCTGTCATTGGAGGGCCTACCAGGTGGGAGATGTTGCCCCCACAAGGGATCATTGGGCTACTTCCTGTCCCTGGAGGCCTTTCCAGAGAAACGTTGCCCCATAAGGGATGGTTTAGTCATTTCCTGTCCCTGGAGGTCCTACCAGATGGGAGATGTTGCCCCCACAAGGGATCGTTGGGTTACTTCCTGTCCCTGGAGGCCTTTCCAGAGAAACGTTGCCCCATAAAGGATGGTCTAGTCACTTTCTGTCCCTGGAGGTCCTACCGGATAGGAGATGTTGCCTCTAAAAGGGATGGTTTGCTCACTTCCTTTCCCTGGAGGGCCTACCAAAGGGAAGATGTTGCCCCCACAAGGGATGGATTGGTCACATCCTGTCCCTGGAGTCCTATTAATGAGGAGATGTTGTCCCCATAAGGGAAGCTTCCTGTTCTCGGAGGCCTACCAGAGGGGAGATGTTGCACCCACAGGGGATGATTTGCTCACTTCCTGTCCCTGGAGGGCCTATCAGAGGCGAGACCTGGTCTGGCTTGGTTCTTACAATGCTCCCTAAAGCTTTCTTCCATGGAAGGGTCTATCCCTCGGTGATTCTTTGTTTCGGTAGACAAGCAGCACTCTTCAGTTGGAGAACCTTATTCTGATAGACCTCCGGTTGAGGGTCTTCATCCACATGCTCTCTCTGCTTGTATCTTTCAAGCGCTTTAATCAAAATCCGAGGGAAACGGCCCTTCGTCATCTCGCGCTCCACCTTCCCAAGCCAAGGGAAGTATTCGGGACACTGGCTCGGAGACAACCGAAGCGAGTGGAAGGACATGTTCTGGTCTATCCCAGGTCTGTACGTATGTCGTGCATATATTTCAGTCTTCCTCAAACACGGCAGCGTAGCTCTCCAGAAAGACAGGCCAGCGGTAACTCATTCTCCTATCGTTTTATGCTGGGATTCCAACCAGAAGTGAGATGATGGGTCCGGGGCAGACAACCTAGAATTCTGCAAATAGTTTCAGAGGGTGGCTGTGTTGGTCTGTATTAGAATAGCTAGATTCGAATCCAGTAGCTCCTTAGGGACCAAAGAGATTTTCGGTGTATGAGCTTTCGAGAGACAAACGCTCGGAGCTCTGATTCTCGAGCGCTCTTCCCCGAAAATCTCGTTGGTCTCTAAGATAGAATTTTGTAGACAGACGTTGGAGTCGAGTGTCTCGCTAGGACACCACGACTACCTGCTTTCCTCATTTCCTCCCTGGACTTCCTCCTGCAGGTTTACTGAGTTTTGGTCTCTTTGGAGTCCCGCTAATCGGGGCTGATATCTGCGGCTTCTGGGGCTCTCCCTCCGAGGAGCTGTGCGTTCGCTGGATGCAGCTCGGCGCCTTCTATCCGTTCTCACGAAACCACAACACCATGGGCGGGAAGGTAAGGGCCGAAAGGTGCACGCCCATGTTTCTTCCTTCTCCACCACCTGTAGGAGGTCATTCCCCCCCCCAGACACCAGATCGCTCAGGCATGCCTTTCGGTGTGCGAATTTTTTGTGCAAATTCCAGCACGAATGGGAAGTTCGGCACGGCCTTAATAATACTGTGGCTGTTTCCCCGCCTCCACCCCTCGATAGCAGGGCTAAACGTTATGTCTGGAAAAGCGGGCTGGATTCAGGGCTCTACGATGTGCGGCACAGTTGTTTGCGAGAAGGATTCTGCCTCAGATATGCCATGCATACGGTTCCCTCTTTCGGACTGAATCGTTTTCTCTAATGTTCAGGCCCAGGACCCCACTGTGTTCAGCCCTGCAGCACGGACCGCCATGAAGGAGGCCCTGGAGACCCGTTACACCCTCTTGCCGTTCCTCTATTCCCTCTTCCACCGGGCACACCTGCAAGGTGACACCGTCGCCCGACCATTGTTTTTTGAGTAAGTGGGGGTACCTGTGTGGGGCAGCTCGTGCACAGGTGAGAGGAACTCAGGCCGAAGTAAAAGCCATGACAGGTGGTAGAAAGGGACACAAGCACACCCATGAAGCTGCCTTATTCTGAATCGGACCCTCGGTCCATCGACTGGCAGCACTCAGACTGGCAGCAACAGCCCAGCGCCACAGGTCTCTCCCATCACCCACTGCCTAGTCCTTTGGGATGTCTCTTCCCATTTTGGTGTAGTGGTTAAGAGCAGCGGACTGTGATCTGGGAGAACTGGGTTTGATTCCCCGCTCCTTCTCCACATGCAGCCAGCTTGGGGACCTTGGGTCTTTCACAAGTTCTCACAGAGCTGTTCTCTCAAGGGCAGTTCTCTTAAGAGCTCTCTCAGCCCTACCCACCTCACAGGGGGTGTCTGTTGTGGGGAGGGGAAGGGACAGGAGTTTGTAAGCCGCTCTGAGACACCTTTGGGAAGTGAAGGGCGGGGTATAAATCCAATCTCTTCTTTTTCTTCTTCTTCTTCTTTCCCCATTCCAGATTCCCAAAAGACATGGCCACCTACTCAGTAGACAAGCAGTTTCTGTGGGGGAGGGGCCTGTTGGTGACCCCAGTGCTGGATCCCGGCGTGGACTCCGTGATCGGCTACTTCCCGAGAGGCGTCTGGTACGATTACTACACGGTAAGGACGGCTCGACTGCACTGGCCTGACTTCTCTGCTTGGCCGTGTGGGTGGGCTTTGCCGAGAGACGTTTGGCTCTCCCCTCGATGTCTTCCTGAAATGCTTCTGAATGTCCCTCAAAATCCAGCAGAAGCCTTGCTTGAGAGAGGCCTTCCAAATGGATGTCGGATTTCATGTTGGGGCCCCAGCTCCGTAGCTAAGGAGTTTTGGGGGAGGGGGCCGGGGGGCCCCACCAGCCAATTAAATCAGAAGTTAATTCAATTAACTTTGATTTAATTGGTGGAACTGGCTGCAACTGAGGGGGGAGGAGAGCACCGCCGCCAACTGCAGGGACAGCCCTCGCACCGCAGATGAACCCTCGGGTCTTGCGGGCGCGCCGGGGCGCTCTCCCTCCGCCTCCCTGGGCGACTGGAAACCTGCGAGCGCCCTGCTGAGCTTCCCCGCCTCCCTCCCTGTTGGGGTGGACTGACATGGACAGACAGGAGGTGGCTCCCCAGATGGACGGCTCCCCCGGGACGCCTTGCCCCCGCCGGGTCCGCTGCTGTTGACTCCGCCAGCACTTTTACCTCCCCGCTGAGAAAATGTGGAGGGAATGTTAGATGCAGAATCGCCCGAGGTCTTATTTCCAAGCAACGTCCCCTATCGTCAGGCCGCACCGCATGCGTTTGAGGTGGGCTTGGGGGAGGGGGGCCGTCCGTATCTACCAGGAGCGGGGCAGCCGGTCACGCCTCTCGCTCTGCCGCTTTTTAAATCACGAAGTCCCAAAGCGCATGCGTCGCTTAAGGGGCTGGGAGGAATGAAACTGATCCGCTCTACAGCTGGGCTGATCCGGACCTCGAGAAGCCAGGAGGGAAGCAGCCGGAAGGGAGGTGGCCCAGAAGAAATACGAGAAGGCAGGGCCCCGTGGGCCCCGCGTTAGCTACGGATCTGCTTTGGGCAAAACCCAGTGGTGATTCCGGCGCCCCCTGCCTTCGGTTCACGCATCCCACCTCGCACAGTGGCCAACCAGTTCCTTTGGACAGCCAACAACAGAGCAGAGAGAAGAAGAAGAAGAGATTGGATTTATACCCCGCCCTTCACTACCCAAAGGTGTTCTCAGAGCGGTTTACAAACTCCTTTCCCTCCCCCTCCCCAAAACAGACACCCTGTGAGGTACATGGGGTTGAGAGAACTCTGACAGAAACTGCTCTTTTTCAAGAACAGCTATGCCAGAATTATGGCTTGCCCAAGGTCATCCAGCCAGGTGCAGGTGGAGGAGTGGGGAATCAAACCCGGTTCTCCCAGATTAGAGTCCATGCACTTAACCACTACACCAAACTGGAGAGGTTGCTGGACTAGATGGACCCTCCCTGGTCTGATCCAGCAGGTTCTTATGAAGGCCTTGGCTTCAATGCCCTGTTGTTGGCCCTCCAGAGGAACTGGTTGGCCTCTGTGTGAGAGAGGATGCTGGACTAGATGGACCCTCACGGGTCACATCCTGCAGGCCTCTTATGTTCTTAACCTCTTGGGACCAATTTGACCGCTCGGGCCCTTGCTGTCCCCCCGCAGGGCTCCCCAGTGAACAGCAGCGGGGAGAACCTCAAAATGGAGGCACCGCTGGACCGCATCAACGTACACCTCCGCGAGGGGACCATCCTGCCCACTCAGGTGAGATGAATCCGCCACCTCCCCATTCCTGCCAGCGGGAGGCTTGGCTCCTGAACAGACTTGCTAGACAACCCTCCACCCCCCCCCCCGGGGGGTCAGGCCAAGACGGGCAGCCGGGTTAGCCTGTCCATAGAAAAGAAAGGCGCAAGAGTCTGTAGGAAAGAGGAGGAGTCTGAAGAGTATCTGAAGAAGTGGTGGTACTTCCGCTCTATTCTGCTCTGGTCAGGCCTCACCTGGAGTGCTGTGTCCAGTTTTGGGCTGCTGACAGGGCTCTTTTTGTAGCAGGAACTCCTTTGCATATTAGGCGACACACCCCTAATGTAGCTAATCCTCCAAGAGCTTACAGAGCTCTTCTTACAGAGGCTACTGTAAGCTTGTGAAGGATTGGCTACATTATAGGGGTGTGTCGCCTAATATGCAAAAGAGCTCCTGCTACAAAAAGAGCCCTGCCCGCACCACATTTTAGGAAGGACGTTGACAAGCTCGAGCGTGTCCAGAAGAGGGCAACCAGGATGGTGAGAGGGTTGGAATCCAAGTCTCACGAGGAAAGGCTGAAAGACTTGGGTATGTTTAGCCTGGGAAAGAGAAGGCTTAGAGGGGACATGACTGCAGTCTTCAAATATCTGAAGGGCTGTCATGTAGAAGGTGGAGCAGATCTATTCTCTCTTGCTCTGGATTGCAAGACTAGATCTGATGGGTGGAAATTACAAGGGAGTCGTTACTGGCTAAATATCGGGAGAAACTTCCTGACAGTCACAGTAGTTTGAGCAGTGGAACAGACTGCCTCGGGAGGTGGTGGATGCTCCGCTGGACGCTTTCAAGCGGGGGCTGGACGACCATCTTTTGGGTATGCTGTAAGGCTGTCTTTCGGCTGTGCTCCTGCAGAGTGCAGGGGGTTGGACTAGATGACCTGTAAGGTCCATTCCAACTCTAACATTCTATGATTCTAAGTGAGCAGTGACTTATGAAAATTCCTAGCCTGTTGGTCTTTTGTTGGTCTTTCTGGTGCTGCTGGATTCTGGCTCTTTTCTATCCCCTGAGGGGTCTTCTGTGGGTTCATTGGGGTTCACTGGGGGGGAAGGGGGGTCTTGAGCTCTCCTGCAAACCTCAGAGGGGTCCCTCATTGCAGGTGCCCACCAGATGTCGACCCTCTTGCTTAGTGTCCTGGGCAACTGTTGGCGTTGGTGGTGCACCGTGAAACATTCCGCTAATCCTGTGGCGCAAAGATGCCTCGTTGGTGCCAGACCGCTTGGCCTACTATCTCCGCCCCTCCTCCTATCACCCCGTGAGAACAGCACTCTCCTTTTTTGTGCCTAATCCACCGAGGATGGGCGTTTATATTAGTATTTAGTGGGACTGCCCAATTGGTCTGCAAATCCCGTTGTATCAACTTGGTTCTGTATCTTATATAATCATACGCTTCCTGTGTGTCACTCTGCCATATGATCCATAAAAACGAATAATAATCTCCCAGAAACCAGCCACCAGCACTTCGGCGAGCCGCAGGAACCCCCTGCGCCTGATCGCAGCCCTGTCGCCCAACGCCAACGCCTGGGGAGACCTGTACTGGGATGACGGCGAGAGCCTGGACACCTTTGAGAAGGGCGACTATTCCTACCTGGTGTTCAACGTCACGCAGGTAAGAGAACCCTCTTTGGGCTCAGAGAGACGAGGTGATCCGTTCCGTCGATAAAAAGTCCACAGGCGGATTTGTCGAGCTTCAGTTTGCCGCAGGGCCACGTGTGGTCCGAAGAGAGCGTTTACCCATTTAATCTCTACTCCATTTCTGCTGTTTGAAACTGGGCTCCCAGCTTTGAAAAGAGAAAAATGATTCCCCCCCCCCCGCTTTGAAAAGGCAGTAATGAAGCCCGGAGCCCGGTTCTGAGTTGGAGGTTAAAGAGTTCAACGTTCTGTCCTTTCCCTGCACAGCCCTGGGGAAAATTGAGGCTCCAGGAACCTCCCATGCAATTTGCATTTGGGGCATAGAACATGATCTTCGTGTTTGCTGTAGTGGTTAGGAGCATGGACTCTAATCTGGGAGAACCGGTTTGATTCCCCACTCCTCCACATGCAGCTGCTGGTGTGACCTTGGGTCAGTCACAAGTTCTCTCAGAGTTGTTCTCTCAGGAGCAGTCCTCAAAAGAGCTCTCTCAGCCCCCACCTGACTCAAAGGGTGTGTGTTGTGGGGAGGGGAAGGGAAAGGAGGTCTGATTCAGTATAAAGCAGATTAATGTGTTCCTGTGAACTCCTGTTTGTCTAGAACACCTTCCTTTCCACTGTCCTGCATTCCAACGTGGAAGCGACTTACATCACCGTGGAGGAGTTGACAGTCTACGGGGTCCAGAATGAGCCAAAGAGCGTGACCGTCAACGGGAAGGAGACACCCTTCTCCTATTTGGAAAACCAGGTGATCCACCATCGAGGTGTCATTTTCCCCCATGGGAGACCCTGGTTGGTTTTTCAGGCTTTCAGCTTTATAGCCCGTACGTGGATTTCTGTGATCAGCTGCCATTCGGCCACAGGATCTTAGAAGCCAGTAGTTGGACAGGTAGGATCCCCGAGTATGGCCAGATTTAGATCAACTGAGGTTCAGATCTTCTTCGGGATGGGGTGACCTTGAGCCAGAGAGAGCTTCTCAGTTAAACTATTTCAGGGGTCCACAACTTTTTTGAGCCTTTGGAATTCTGATACAAGTTCAAAACCTTTATTGGCATAGATCATAATCATACAGTCGCCATTCAAGAATTCTGATACAGCGTGTTGGGCACAGCCACAAAATGGCTGCTGCAGTAGGCAGAGCCAGTCACAAAATGGCTGCCGCCACTGACCTCCAGTCACACAGTGGAGATTCTTGTGCTGTGCTGGCAGCTGCCGCCAGAGCAACTGTTAAACATTGGCACCTCCAATCAGAAGCCTTGTTGGGCAAAAGCCCCACTTGGCACCGCCCATACTGTTTGAGCCAGTTAGGTATAGTGATTAGGAGCGCGGACTCTAATCTGGGAGAACCCAGTTTAATTCCCCACTCCTCCACATGCAGCTGCTGGTGTGACTTTGGGCCAGTCACAAGTTCTTTCAGAGCTGTTCTCTCAAGGGCAGTTCTGGAGAGAGCTCTCTCAGCCCCACCTGCCCCACAGGTGTCTGTTATGGGGAGGGGAAGGGAAAGGAGATTGTGAGCCGCTCTGAGACTCCTTCGGGTAGTGAAGGGTGGGGTATAAAACCAATCTCTTCTCTTCTTCTTCTTCTGTTTGGTAGGTTGTTGTGAAGGAAAAATCTCCCATCGATTTATTTATTGAAAACAGTTTTTAATGCCACCTTTCTCCCTGATCAGGGTCCTGAAGGCCGTGAATCTGAAAACATTAAAACATTAGAACAATTAAAAAACACTTAACATTATAAAAGAGGTCAATTAAAAACACATAGGCATAGATTATCGGAACACATGGGAGCTGTTTCCACGTTTCCCGGACTAGGGCCCGTGCGTACAACACTGATTGCTCCAACCAGACTGTGGTTCATTCACCAACTTGGCTGCCCCCCAAAGAGGGGGTCGAACGGGGGAGGGGGGTGCAGAAAGGAAGGAACCGTGTCACGCACCACCGAGTGCTGCAGAGGTCACTCAGATATGTGATGGAGAGATTGGCCTGGAAGCTGGCTTTATTTATCTGCAAAGATTCTATGTAATGTGATAGCATAACGTAGTATAATGTGAAGTGACCTGTCATCGGGAGTGTAATGATTCCATGTTTTGGTGTGTGTGTTCCTTTAAAAGTTTAGTTTGAATGCAGTAATATGAGAAGAGTGAGAGGGTGACAAATGACAAGTGATTGGCTGCTGACTGAGAGTGTGGGAAGAGGGGTGTCTATGAGGTGATTCTGTATGTGAAGTTTGAAGAGAGCATAGTTTTTGAGTGTATTCTGTGTGAATAAGACAAACAGTTCAGCCTGTGTGGCTATATAGATGAGTGACAGGGATTAGACTGAGTGTCTACGCCTGTCAGAGTGGAGTTTCGGGAGTTTGAGAGACTGTGACACCAAGCTTTGTAAGTTATATTTACAAGTTCCTTTCATCACCAACAGTTCAAAATAACCAGAAACCTATTTTGTTCTTTATTAAAGAAATAATTTTTTCTTTAAACTTATCCCAGAAATAAGAACAGTCCTTCCTTAGGGCCACATAGTCCTCTGAAGTGCCCAGACCCTGGGTCATTCTACCAAAAGAGAGAGATTTGGAATTTTTAATTCCTGGAGGCAACAGAAATCTACCAAGTTTATATACACAGAGAGTGTTTAAAGGTGAACCCATTTTTCCCATAAGCAAAGACCTCACAGGGAGGTCTTGGTGGTCACAGTGCTCAGAGTGGTGGTAGAAAGTACCCTCAAGTCCCAGCCAATTTACAGTGACCCCATAGAGTTTTCAAGGCAAGAGATGAACAGAGATGGTTTGCCATTGCCTTCCTCTGCGTGACCACCCTGGACTTCCTTGGTGGTCACCCGTCCAAGTATTAACCAGGACCGACCCTGTTTAGCTTTTGAGATTTGATGTGATTGGGCTAGTCAGGGTAAGAGATGAGCAAAGGTGGTTTGCCATTGCCTGCCTCTGCGTAACAACCCTGGACTTCCTTGGTGGTCTCCCGTCCAAGTATTAACCACGACCGACCCTGTTTAGCTTCTGAGATATGATTAGATGGGGCTAGCCTGGGATATCCGCATCAGGGCAAGAGATTAGCAAATGTGGTTTGCCATTGCCTGCCTCTGCGTAACAACCCTGGACTTCCTTGGAGGTCTCCCGTTCAAGTATTAACCAGGGCCAACCCTGTTTAGCTTCTGAGATATGATGAGATGGGGCTAGTCTGGGCTATCCGCATCAGGGCA
Source organism: Gekko japonicus (assembly GCF_001447785.1). Classification (NCBI taxonomy): domain Eukaryota; kingdom Metazoa; phylum Chordata; class Lepidosauria; order Squamata; family Gekkonidae; genus Gekko; species Gekko japonicus. The sequence goes on along the minus strand of NW_015172553.1, from coordinate 189,539 downwards.
AGGAATGAACAGTTTGCCGTTGCCCGACCAGCCAGGGCAGGTCGGGGCTCAGAGTAACTGCCCCCAAATTACCATAGAGACTTCTTGGTGGAAGAACAGAGGCCTCTGAATGGCCTGGTTCTGCCACCAACCTCTGCTTCCCGTCCTTTCTTCACAGGTTCTCTCTGTGGGCAACCTGCAGCTGAACCTCAGCCACGGATTCTCCATACGATGGATGTGAGGTCGCCCCGGTTGTGCGAACGTACTGTTGTGAACAAGCAGGGTCTCTCACTCTGTCTGTGCCTGCAAGGATCTTCTGGTCCGGGGGGGGGGCACCCTGAGAAGACCTCTGTGGCTTCCCCTCCCTGCGTCTGCCTTCGAAGGGACACACACACACACCCCCGGCTCTCATCGCTGCCACACTTGTGCATCTCCTGCCACGAGTCTCCCGTCTTGCTTCTGCGCTTTAACTCCACCCGCCTCCTTTGCACGTCGCCAGTCATCCCGTGGTCCGCCCAGTTGTCGGACGGGGGCTTCGCGGTTTTGTCCGGAAGGGAGAAGATTTGGTCGCGTTCGCCAAGTTAGAGTCCTTGGGATGTAAGATTTTTCGTACGGTAACCCTCGACCACAAGGTACCGGTGCTTTCTATAATCTTGACTCTGCCGGTTTCTCAGAGGGGAAAGAGCACTTGGCGTCCATTCGAAGGCCCGGATGCAAACAGATGTAGGTAGTTCCAGTTTAAGGGATCTCAGGTAATAGAGCTGGAAGAAAGAGACAGCGGAATGTATTTCCCGTTGAGTTTGGGGCAAGACGGTTTATTGCTGTAACTCAACCCTTCCGTTTCCAGTGGTTTGTTCAGGGACTCAGCTGGGAAGACTGGGCTTTAGTTGGAGAGAAGCAGAGAATCCAACCAGGCCAAAGTCATAGTCTCTTTGGCCAGAGGTACCCCCCATCCAGTGTTCCCTCTAAGCTGAGTGAGTGTGAGCTAGCTCACAGTTTTTTAGCCTCCGGCTCACACATTTTTGTCTCGGCTCAGGAAGGATGGCTCCAGAGCAAACTTAATTCATGCAGCAGCCAAGCCGCTCACTCACAACTTTAATGCCAGGAGCTCACAAAGTAGAACTTTTGCTCACAGGACTCCCACAGCTTAGAGGGAGCATTGTTAAACCTATCCTTGTTGAGCCTGCGGGCACTTTTGGAATTCTGTTATGGGCGGGTGGGCGCGGCTCCCCAAAACGGCTGCCTCGGGAGGCAGAGCCAGCCACAAAATGGCTGCCTCGGGAGGCGGAGCCAACCGCCAAAAGTCAGGGAGCGACGTTATGCAAAACGTTATGCAAAACTTCAGACAGAATCGGTTTAACAGGATGCCTTTTTAAACAAAGATATTGTTTAAGAATATTTTCCTCGCATGCATGCAGCTTACCTTCAGTCGCACACTGAAGATTTCCATGCTGGGGCGGCACCTGCTGCCAAAAGAATGTTTTTTAAAAAAGAACCGCACGGCCAATCAGGTCTCCCGCGACCAGTCAGAAGCCTTGCTGGGCAAAAGCCAGGAAAGGTGTGGAGAGGCACCATGGCACCCCCAGGGCACCACGTTGGGGATCCCTGGTCTGTGCCCTACCCGACCAATCTGGGCCTCTTATGTACTGGTTGCCAATCAAAGGGACCGGTATAGCACCCTTTATCTCCCCCCCATCTATACCTGAAGAGCAGAAACAGCCCCTAAGTGTAATCCCGTCCTACAGTTCCTGGTTCACACCCCAAAGTCCTGGGCAGGCTGCAGACAGCTTTTGACCAGCCCAGTCTTCAACCGTCAGTCTTGCCAGTATCTGTGGAAAAGCCCCCCGGGCTAAAGGGGGTTCGTACCCTCCAGTGATCTCACTTGAGTCCTTCTGGGGGGGGATCTCAGGTTGTGCTCAAAAGTCCTGCTCGGCGAGGCCAAAATCGGTAACCTGGCTTCGGCTGAATAAGGGCAGAGGTCCGTGTCTGCCGCCGATCCGCGCCCTCCGGTCTGTCATGCAACAAGACAGTGCCGCTACCATGTTTGAAACACGACACATGAACGCATCCAGGGCATTTGGCCAACCGGGAAGCCTGTGCTTGGAGTCGGGTTCACCCTGGGGTCCCTTGCAACGCCGCAGGGGATGCTGGGACGCCAGTCTCCTGGAACTAACCGTGCAGCGTATTGGTCTGTACCTCTCAGGCAGCATGCAGGGTGCGGAGTGCCGTTGGGTCGCCCAAGGCGATCCGGATCGGCCCTGAGCTCACCCTCAGCGTGAATGTCTGCAGCACACTAAAATGCTTAGGGGAAAGAAGAAGAAACCCTCGTTTGCACTATTTTCATACAGAGGCCTTGTTCCCTTTATATGCGAACCAAAATCCTCCCCGCTTAGAATCATAGAGTTGGAAGAGATCTCCAGGGTCATCTAGTCCAACCCCCTGCACAGTGCAGGAAATTCACAAATGCCTCCTCCTCCACACACACCCCTCCAGTGACGCCTGCTCCATGCCCAGAAGGTGACAAAAAAACCCTCCAGGATCTCCAGCCAAATTGGCCTGGGGAGAAAAATCCCTTCCTGACCCCAAAGTGGCAATCAGCATTTCCTTGGGCGTGTTAAGAAAGGGCCATGAGAACTCAGCACTGAGGCAAACCTTCCTTTAACGTCGTCCATCAGGAGAACCCTCCACTTCTTGATGTGGGCGGGGGGGGAGTAAATTCTCGGCAATGCGTGGATTCAGAAAGCAAATAAAAACGGTAAACGGTCAGATGAGCGTTGCCAGAGCTGGATTTGGAAATTCCCGGAGATCTGAACCCCTCTGAAGCTGCCTTCGACTGAATCCGACTGCTGGTCCATCAAAGTCAGTCTTGTCTACTCAGCCCGGCAGCGGCTCTCTAGGGTCTCACGAGAAGGCCTTTCCCGTCACCCGAGCCTTTGAACTGGGGATGCCGGGGATTGAACCTGGGGCCTTTTCCATGCTGAGCCGATGCTCTGTCACCAACCACACGGACTGATGGTCTTAACTCGGCATTAGACAACTTCCCAGGTTCACCTGACTTCTCCCTATTTGCTTTCCGTAGCCACTGGTATTCGGAGGTATACTGCCTCTGTCCATGGAGGATCCATGTAGCTCTCAAGGTTAATGATAACCGCCCTCCTCCCTGGGTTTATCATAGCCCTCTCAGTTCCAAGCCACCGCAGCTAATGGCCATTCACTCCCCCACACACACACAAATGTGTAGACACGAATGCCACCAAGATAGATTCAGGTGGGTAGCTGTGTTGACAAACAAAAAACCACTGTGATAAAATTAACAATGACCCATTTAATAATTATGTGAGCATCAGTTTGTGAAGCTATTAATCTGACAATATAGTCAGAGAATTCTGACATAAGCAAAGCAAAGTCCAACACAATCATATCCTCGATGAGCACACCGGTTTTTTGCACTCATTTCACCCATCTTCCTCATGCGTAGTCTTATAAAGTTGGAAGGCGTCAACCTCTAGGTTCAGCTTAGTTTCTTTTTTTAAACAATATTTTCTTCTTTGTCAAATTATCCTGTAAAAAGCATAGTATAAGGAGTGGAAAAAGACATGAAGCTGAATGGAATAGTTTTGTTATCATTTTTAAATAGAATAATTTTAGACTTACTTTCTGTGCAAAAAACGGTGTGTTCTTCGAGGATATGATTGTGTTGGACTTTGCTTTGCTTATGTCAGAATTCTCTAACTAGATTGTCAGATTAATAGCTTCACAAATATATGCTCACAGAATTATTAAATGTGTCATTGTTAATTTTATCACAGTGACTTTTTGTTTGTTGGCATGAATCTCCACACTGTGTGACCCCTTCTCTGGCTTTTTTGGATAGCTGTGTTGGTCTGAAGCAGTAGAACGACGTTTGAGTCCAGTGGCACCCAAGAGCCAGTTTGGTGTAGTGGTTAAGAGCACGGACTCTAAGCTGTGAGAACCGGGTTTGATTCCCCACATGCTGCTGCTGGTGTGACCTTGGGCCAGTCACCAGTTTTTTCAGAGCTGTTCTCTCAAGGGCAGTTCTTGAGCGAGCTCTCTCAGCCCTACCTACCTCACAGGGTGTCTGTTGTAGGGAGGGGAAGGGAAAGGAGATCGTAAGCCGCTCTGAGACTCTGAGTGAAGGGCAGACTATAAATCTAATCTCTTCTTGTTCCATTTTGGTGTGAGAGCCTGTTTCACCCCCACCTACCTCACCCCCACCTACCTCACAGGGTGTGTGTTGTGGGGAGGGGAAGGGAAGGGAAGGGACGGGAAAGGAGATTGTAAGCCATTCTGAGACTCCTTTGGGTGGTGAAGGGCGGGGCATAATTTCCTCCTCCTCCTCCTCCTCTTTCTACCTTTAAGACCAACAAAGTTTAATTCTGGGCATAAAGTTTTTTGCATGCACTTAAAAGCTTATACCCAGAATTTAACTTTGTTGGTCTTTGAAAATAAAATAAAATTTTAACACGACAATTATAAAAATTACAAAATACAAAGAGACACAGAATATGCATAAAACACATTGTCAAAGAAAATCACAATCCACCCTATCATGTGCACATAGGGAATCCTTTCCCAGAAATTGTTGACATTACTGTTAAATCTAGTTTTACAATTAGCAACTCTATTTTTTGTATAGCTCTTGACCATAAATTATCTAATCTATGAACATCTCTATTACTCTGGTAAGTGGTTCATTTCGCCAAAGTAGCAAATTCCTTTACTTTCAGCAACCAATCTTGTAGACTGGGGGTATTATTTTGTTCCCAATACCTGGCAAAAACCAGTGTGGCACAGCAGTAATTGGTCAACTTCGTTGGTCTTAAAGGTGCCACTGGACTCCAACTTTGTTCTACGAATGCCACCAGTGAACGATGCCTTCTCTAGAGCGCTTCCTTTGGTGTGGTGGTTAAGTGCGCGGACTCTAATCTGGGAGAACCGGGTTTGATTCCCCACTCCTCCACTTGCACCTGGCTGGATGACCTTGGGCCTCTCCATCACACCCCCTTTTTTGTCTCTGTCACAACACCAGCTACGTTTAGGCTGGAGTCTCCAGTCTTCCCACTTTCACATCTGTAGCTGGGAGGCCAAGGTGGGTCTGAATACCAACACCTCCATACACTGGGAAAACAACAAGGAATCTAGGAGTTCCTCCCCCCCCCCGCCTCTTGTGGTAGCCCCCTGGGACAACTGCTTTAGAGTGCTCCAGAGGGGGCACAGTCCATCCCTGTTTTCTCACTGGAAGAAGCCACCCTTGAGCTGCTTTTACCCAATGCTGTGGGGGGGGGGAGTGTTTCCCTGTAGATTTCCCCCTGCAAAGAGAATAAGCTTTTTTTTCCCCAATGAGAAAACTGCAGGGAAGTAAAGGGTTAAAGCCCCCCTCCCAGTGCACCTCTCCTCCTCGCTAAAGCGACCCGGACAGTTAAATTTGCAAAAAACAAATGACAAAAAAGGTGTGAAATGGACACAGAAGAGATCCTGTGGATCCCCTTGGCATCTGGGGACTCTCGACAAAGACAGCCTTTCAGTGGCATGAATCGGGTTGCCCAGGGGCCATTGGCAGAGGAAGAGGTGCAGGAGCTCATTAGCATAACTTCTTTGCATATGCCACACCCCCTGACATCACCGGAAGCGTGTCCGAAGGCAACACCCACCGCTCAGGCTCCACTGGACTCTTTTGGATTGTTAGCTATGGGGCAGAAGGGGGACGCGCAGATCTGCCCTCACAGAGGAGGGAGAGCTTGTACTTGAAGGCGGGCCGGGGGGGGGGGCTCTGCAACTTACCTGGCCCAACTGAGGGCTGCTGGGAGCAGGGGCGGGGCTTGTTGCATGTGCCCGCCCCCTGGGCTCCTTACTGCTAGAGCTCCGCTCCTGTGCGCTCCTCCAGGAAATGACCCCTGGGGTTGCCAGCTCCGGGGTTGGGAAATACCTGGAGATGTGGGGGGCGGAAGCCTGAGGAGGGCGGGGTTTGGGGAGAGGAGGGAGCTCAGTGGAGTATGATGCTGTAAAGTCCACCTTCCAAAGTGGCCCCCTTTGTCCAAGGGAACTGATCTCTGTTGCCTGGAGGTCCGTCGTAATCTGAGGGGATCTCCAGCCGCCACCTGGAGGTTGGCAACCATAAAAGTGGAAGAGGGGTGTTTGGGGGGGCGGGTTTGGGAATGTTTGGTGTTTGTTTTTATCAAAATGCCTTTGCTAGATTTGTTCTTTCCTATATGGATTCTGTGTCGATAAATAAAGTATGAGAGATAAAACTGAGACGGCGAGGCGTGGTTCTTTGGAGAAGGGCGAGGGCCGTCCCACGGAGCTGATTTTCCCCCGGCAGCAGATTTTCAATTTTCTTTGACCTGCAGAGCCCCACATCGACCCATCTGTCAGAGAACCCCCTGCGTGTCTGTAGTGGGACCCCTGTGTGCCACAGAGGATTCAGGGGGAATCGATTGAGTTCCACCCAGGTGTTGGCGTGACTTGCTGCGACTTAACAGTCCAGTCAAGAACACGCCAAAGCTTCCCCGATGCGCCACCCTGCAGGGGTAGCGGAAGGCACGTTTGTGTGTAGTGGTTAAGTGTGTGGACTCTAATCTGGGAGAACCGGGTTTGATTCCCCACTCGCACCTGCTGGAGGACCTTGGGCAAGCCACAGTTCTGACAAGAGCTGTCCTTGAAAAAGAGCAGTTTCTGTCAAGAGCTCTCTCAGCCCCACCTACCTCACAGAGTGTCTGTTGTGGGGAGTGGATGGGAAAGGAGTTTGTAAGCCGCTCTGAGACACCTTTGGGTAGTGAACAGCAGGGTGTAAATCCAATCTTGTCTGTCATGACTGCTCTTTGCATTGGGGGATTCTTTCGAAGCACCGGGGAACCTCTTACCCAGAATGCCTTGGAAACCATCATTTTGAGGAGCTATTGGTGGGAGACCCAGAGTTTTCATTCTGATAACCCCTCGAGAATGAGAAAAACCAAAGACTGTACTATATGGACAGACACTGCAACGGGGTGGGGGGAGAGAGACATAAGAACGTTAGAGAAGCCCTTTTGGATCAGGCCAGTGGCCCATCCAGTCCAACACTCTGTGTCACACACTGGCTGAAAATACCAGGGGCCATCAGGACGTCCACCAGTGGGGCCAGAACTCCAGAAGCTCCCTCACTCTACCCCCCCCCAGCACCAAGAATACAGAGCATCACTGCCCCAGACATAAGAACACAAGAGAAGCCCTGCTGGATCAGGCCAATGGCCCATCCAGTCCAACACTCTGTGTCACGTGGCCAACACCCAGGTGCCATCAGGAGGTCCACCAACGGGGCCAGAACACCATAAGCCCTCCCACTGTTGCCTCCCCACCGCACCAAGAATACAGAGCATCACTGCCCAGGACATAAGAGCATAAGAGAAGCCATGTTGGATCAGGCCAATGGCCCATCCAGTCCAGCACTCTGTGTCACACAGTGGGCAAAACCCAGGGGCCATCAGGAGGTCCACCAACGGGGCCAGAACACCATAAGCCCTCCCACTGTTGCCTCCCCACCGCACCAAGAATACAGAGCATCCCTTGCCCCAGACCAAGAGTTCCTATCTATACCTTGTGGCTCATAGCCACTGATGGACCTCTGCTCCAGATGTTTATCCAATCCCCTCTTGAAGCCGTCCAGGCTTGTAGCTGCTGCCACCTCCTGTGGCAGTGAATTCCACGTATTAATGACTCTGGATGATGAAGAACTTCCTTTTATCCATTCTCAGCCTACTGCTCATTCCTTTCATGCCCACAAGTTCTTGGATTGTGAGAAAGGGAAGAAAGGACGTCTTGGTCTACCTTCTCCATCCCATGCATAACTTTGTAAACCTCGATCGTGTCACCCCTCAATCGTCCTTTCTCCAAGCCAAAGAGCCCCGACCTCTTTCACCTTTCTTCATAGGAAAGGTGTCCCATTCCCTTAATCATTTCAGTTGTCCGTTTCTGGTGCTATAATATCTTTTTTGAGGTGCCGTGATGAGAACTGTACACAGTATTCCAAACGAAGCTGCACCCTAGTTTTAATCAGGTGTATTATGAGCTGTGGCGGCTCAGAGGTGAAGACGCTGAGCTGCAGGCCGGAAGGTCGGTAGTTCAGCAGTTTGAGACCTGGGTGCCGCATGACGGAGTGAGCTCCCGTCTCTGGCCTCAGCTCCTGCCAACCTAGCAGTTCGAAAGCAAGAAACTGCAAGTAGATAAATAGGGACCGCTTCAGTGGGAAGGCAACAGCATTCCGTGCGCCTCGGCGTCTAGTCATGCTGCCCACATGCCCACGGAAACGTCTTCGGACAGCGCTGGCTCTTCGGCTTGGAAACGGAGATGAGCACCACCCCCTAGAGTCGGATTCGACTAGCTTTCAAGCAAGGGAAACCTTTACCTATTATGATACTGGCTGATATGTTTTTAATCCCCTTCCTAATAATCCCCAGTAGAGCATCTGCCTTTTTTTATTGTGGTCGCATACCAGGCCGACACCTTGGGCCAGTCACTCTCTCAGCCGGGGGGACTGATTGGTGGTGTCTGGAGGTCAGTGGTAATTCCAGGAGATCCCCAGGCCCCGCCTGGAGGTTGTCAACCCTCACTCGCCCCCTCTAAATCTGCCCCTCTAAATCACACATTTGGCCAAATGAGCTAACGCATTTCTGTTTCTCATGTGGCTACAAAGAACCCCAAGTGACTCCTGAAAATAAGCTTGCCAACTCCAGGTTGGGAAGTACCTGGAGATTTGGGGTTGGAGCCTGAGGAGAGCAGGTGAAGAAGAAGAGGAGGAGGAGAGAAGAGATTGGATTTATACTCTGCCCTTCACTCGGAGTCTCAGAGTGGCTTACAAGCTCTTTTCCCTTCCCTACAACAGACACCCTGTGAGGGAGGTGGGGCTGAGAGAGCTCTTGAGAGATCTGCCCTCGAGAGAACAGCTCTGAGAGAACTATGGCTTGCCCAAGGTCATCCAGCGGCTGCAAGTGGAGGAGGAGTGGGGAATCAAACCCGGTTCTCCCAAACTAGAGTCTGCGCTCTTAACCACTACGCCAAACCAGCACCCCAAAGAGGGGAGGGACCTCAGCGGGGTAGAATGCCAGGGAGTCCACCCGCCAAAGCAGCCATTTTCTCCAGGGACCTCCGTTGTCTGGAGATATGGTTGCCAGCCCTGGGTGGGGAAATTCCTAGGGATTTGGGGGCGGAGCCTAAGGAGGGCCGGGTTCAGGGAAGGCAGGGAGCTCAGCGGGCTACAATGCCATAGAGTCCTCCCGCCAGAGTGGTCGTTTTCTTTAAGGGAGCTGATCTCTGTCCTCTGGAGATCAGTTGTGATTCTGGGAGGTCTCCAGGCCCCACCTGGAGGCTGGCAAGCCTAACTAGATAGCGACCCCTTGCAATCCGAGGGGCTCTCTAGATCTCACTGGGAGTCTGACAGCTTTTGAAAAGCAGGGTTACCAGCTGCTGGTTGGGAAATTCCTGGAGATTTTTTGGGGGTGGACCCTGTGGAGGGTGGGGTTTGGGGAGGGGAGGGGCTTCCGTGGGGTCTACGGCCACAGAGTCCACCTCCCAAAGTGGCCATTTTCTCCAGGGGGAGTATCTCTTGTCGCCTGGAGATCAGTTGTAATCAGTGTTCCCTCTAAGCTGAGTTAGTGTGAGCCAGCTCACAGTTTTTAGACTCCAGCTCACACATTTTTGTCTCAGCTCAGGAAGGAGGGCTCCAGAACAAACTAATTTATGCAGGAGCCAAATCGCTCACTCACAACTTTAATGCCAGTAGCTCACAAAGCAGAATTTATGCTCACAAGGCTCCAGAGCTTAGAGGGAACATTGGTTGTAATAGCGGGAGATCTCCAGCCGCCACCTGGAGGTTGGCGACCCTACAAGGGTAACGGGTGGTGGCAGCTTGTGGTACATTAAAGGTTACCGAGCTTTTATTCAGGCATCTGTTCCGGCGGACATCACACATCGTGAGCGAATCGTAGTTTTTGTGGAAGGGAACCTGAAAAAAGGAAAGGGGGGGGGGGAGACAGGGAAATGCGGGTCAGATCCTGAAAAGCACTGAGACTGACGCACCCACACAAACACACCCACACCCACACACCCGTGATTGGCTTATTTACATTAACCTCCTTAGATAGGTTCCCTGGAGGATTCGGATTAGCCGATAAGCTGTTTCTAGGATCCTGAGTCCCTATTGTTTCTGGGAGCAAAGCTCTGGTTGTTCTGGAGACAGTGTGATCGGTCTGTTGGGACACAACACGTAGGGTTACCAACTTCAGGTTGGGGAAACTCCTGGAGATTTGGGGGGTGGATCCTGGGGAGGACAGGGACCTCAGTGGGGGTACAAGGCCATAGAGTCCACCCTCCAAAGTATGCATTTTCTCCAGGGGAAACTGATCTCTGCAGTTTGAAGATGAGTTGGAATTCAGGGGGGATCCCCCAGGCCCCACCTGGAGACCGGCATCCCTCCACCACACCTAGACGCCTGCAATGAGTTTGTACACGATGCATCTAATGACGTGCAATCTGATGACTCTCACAAATAAAATTTCCAGGTGGGTAGCGGTGCTGTCGGTCTGAAGAGGCAGAACAAAAGTTGGAGTCCGGCGGCACCTGAAGCCCAACAAAGTTTGATTCTGGGTGTAAGCTTCCGTGTGCATGCACGCAGACTGCATGCCCAGGAAAGCTAATACCCAGAATTACACTTTGTTGGAATAAAAACTTGCGGGAATCCTTTTTTTAAAAAAACACAACAACACTACGATACCCTCTCTGGCCTCTGGGTGGCAGTGCGGCGCTTCGCTTTCCCCTTCCCTCGCCGCCGACGTGACGAAGTTCCACCTTCCGGCCGAAAGGTGGCGCCAACCGCAGCGCAGAGCGCGACCAGGCGCGGCCGCGTCTTTGCTCTTTTGGCTTCCGGGTTGAAGGGGAGGGGCAAGCTCTACTTCCGTTTCCGGGGTCTGAATATTTTACTTTTCTCGAAACCGGTTAACAAAACCGGCGGCCGAATGTAGAACGGGAGTCGGGGGGGTGGGATTTTTTATCCCACCCCCTCTTCCCTTGACGTCACACTCGTAGCCCCGCCCACCAAGCGCGCCCCCCGACTGGGACCAACCTCCAGCCCGGTTGCAGGATGAACCGGCCGAAGCCCGCGGCCGCGCGCCGCCCCAGCGCCGTCGCCAAACCCTCCGGTGAGTGGGCGGGGGAGGGGGCGTGCGCGTGGACGCGCAAGGGAGAAAGGGGGAGGCGCGTGCACGTGGTCCATTTTCTTTTTTGCAAAGCCTCACAACAGCTTTGCAAGGTAGGCTGCTCCACAGCCTAACGATAGGGGAACCACTGTGCGAAAAAAACTGTCACAGAGAACCTAATAACAGTTTTTGCAGCGGTTAATAACCACTTGATGCATTAAAATGATCTACTGCTCGTTACAGTTCAACAATCAATCATAGAGACCACCCGCATTAACCAATGCAATGCAAAAAAAAATTGTGTGTGTGTGTATTTTTATGTACTGCTGCCTCTAAGTTGTGGAGTTTTGTGAGCAGAAATTCTACCTTGTGAGCTACTGGCATTGAAGTTGTGAGCGAGCGATTTGGCTCCTGCATAAATTAGTTTGCTCTGGAGCCACTCTTCCTGAGCTGAGACAAAACTGTGTGAGCCAGAGGCTAAAAAACTGAGCTAGCTCACACTAACTCAGCTTAGAGGGAACACTGGGTAACATTACAAGCCAGTCCTTCATGCCCAACTTGGAAAGCTACCAAAAAACCATTTCAAGCTATCTGGTTCCCAGTAGTAGAATACTTGGCTAGGAAAAAGTTTAGCACCAAAGAATTTGCGTTATTGTTAAGTTAATGATACTTGAATGTAATGGCTTGCTTTGGATGTACAACTAATTGTTAATCTTGAGAAGCTCTCATCGGTATTCTGAATGTTAACATGATATAGACATGGTGTTAAATAAATAATTTAACTTTAAAAACGTATGTTTTGTCTGAAGAATATTTTCGCATCGTATTGATTAATGTGGGTGGTCTATATATTTGATAGTTGCATTGAATAAATAGTTGGCGATTTTAATGCATCGCATGGTTATTACAAGCCTTTTTACACAGTGGTTTTTCTGTTGTTCGGCTTTTACACTGTGTTCCCCATTTATTTGATTTGCTACGAAGCCTAGGCAGGTACAGGGTTGCCAGTTCTGGGAAAGGAAATACCTGGAGATTTGGGGGGTGGGGGTGGACCCTGGGGAGGGTGGGGTTTGAGGAGGGGACGTACTGCAGTGGGGCACATTGCCACAGAGTCCCCTCTCCAAAGCAGCCCTGTTCTCCAGGGGAACTGATCTAGGGGACCTGAAGATCAACTGTAACAGCGGGAGATCTCCAGGTGCCACCTGGAGGTTGGCATCCCTGGTCAGGTATAGGCTGGGGGCTCGATGCCCAAGGCTACACAGCATTATTACTAATCCTGTAGGGTGCCCCAAGAAGGCCATAGCTCTACCAATGGGGCTCCAGGGTTGTACACTTGGCTACTTTGAGGGTCTGGGGCCCTGGAGCTTCTATTTCCTTGGGCGGTTTCTGTAAATGGGCTTTATGCAAGCTGTGCAAGGCTGAACAATCCGAGAGTGCTTTTCAGCACAGGCAACAGGGTTCCTCTGCTCAAAAAGGTCTTACAAACTTGCTTGGATCAATGAAGACAGGACAGGTTGGGTAGGCGTGTGAGTCTGTCTGTAGCTGTAGAAAAGAGCCAGACTCCAGCAGCAGAATTTGTGGCAGGGGAGGAGCTTTCGTGAGTCCCTGCAGTGCTCACTTCTGAAGTGAGCCACAAATTTTGCTTGGATAAATGGCTAGGGACTGTGATCCATGCTGCCGCACACAACTTATGGCAAGTAGGATCCTATTATGGCATTTCTGTACTGCTTCACGGGTCACTGAGGGGAGACATGATTGAGGTTTATAAGATTATGCAGGGAATAGAGCATGTAGAGAAAGAGGTACTTTTCTCCCTTTCTCACAATACAAGAACTCGTGGGCACCCCATGAAATTGCTGAGCGGTCAGGTTAGAACGGATAAAAGGAAGTACTTCTTCACCCAAAGAGTGATTAACACATGGAATTCACTGCCACAGGAAGTGGCAGCTACAAGCATGGACAGCTTCAAAAGGGGCTCTGGAGCAAGTGATGCTCTGTCTTCTTGGTGCTTGGGGGGGGGCAACAGTGGGAGGGCTTCTAATGTCCTGGCCCCACTGGTGGACCTCCTGATGGCCCCTGGTATTTTTGGCCACCGTGTGACAGAGTGTTGGACTAGATGGGCCTTTGGCCTGATCCAACATTGGCGTCTCTTATGTTCTTATGAAAACCTCCAAAGGAGGAGAGCCCACCAACTCCCGAGGAAGCCTGTCCCACTGAGGAACCACTCTGATAGTCAGGAAATTCTTACTGAGGTTTATTTGTTTGTTTGTTAAATTTATATCCCGCCCTTCCAAACTATGGTGGCTCAAGGGGTTAAGACGCTGAACTGCAGACCGGTAGGTCGGTAGATCGGCAGTTTGAGTGCCGCATGACAGAGTGAGCTCCCGTCTCTAGTTCCAGCTCCTGCCGACCTAGCAGTTCGAAAGCAAGATATTGCAAGTAGATAAACATGAACCACTTTGGTGGGAAGGCAACAGCGTTCCGTGCACCTCGGCGTCTAATCATGCCGGCCGCATGACCACGGAAACGTCTTTGGACAGCGCTGGCTCTTCGGCTTGGAAACGGAGATGTGCACCGCATCCCTAGAGTCAGATTCAACTGGCTTTCGAGCAAGGGAAACCTTTACATTTACCCTGCCAAACAGGCTTAGGGCGGGTAACAACAAAGTGCATAACAATCAACACCAAATTAATACAATGTAATCTAAAAGGCAGGTCTTTGAGGGACACGTATATTTTCCCTTTTCCCCGTGGAAGGTGGCGAAAGGCATCCCCCAGACTTCTCACTTCCGCTGACGCCTCTCTGTTTCTCCTTCTCCCTCCAGGCCACCCGCCGCCCGGTGATTTCATTGCCCTGGGCTCCAAAGGCCAAGCCGGGGAGTCGAAAGTGGCCGCCGCTCTGCTCAAACCGGCTTCGGCAGGGCTGCCCTCCGAGCGCAAGAGAGACGGCGCGGCCAGCTTGGCCGGACCTTCCGGGCTGACCGGCCTGGCCAAGCGGCCCAAGCTTTCCTCCACGCCCCCGCTCAGTGCCCTGGGACGCTTGGCCGAGGCCGCCGTGGCCGAGAAGCGGGCCATTTCGCCCTCCATCAAGGAGCCGTCTGTGATCCCCATCGAAGGTAAGGAGGAAGGAGAAGCCATCGGCGTCATTTTTTTACTCCCTCTTTAGGAATCTGCTTCATTTAGACCACACTTTTCCCCCAAACGGGGAACCAAAGCAACTTACATCGTTCTCCCCTCCTCCATTGTCTCTTCACAACAACCCTGTGAAGTAGGTTAGGCCTGAGAGGGGGTGACCGGTCCAAGGTCACCCGCAAAGCTTTCGTGGCAGAGTGGGGATCCGAACCTGAGTCTCCCAGATCCTAGCCTGACACTCTTTAACTGGTACGCCACGCTGGCTTTCTTTGCCCAAGTCATTTTGGTTGTAGCGGCTAGGAGCGCGGACTCTCATCTGGGAGAACAGGGTTTGATTCCCCACTCCTCCATATGCAGCTGCTGATGTGACCTTGTGTCAGTCACACGTTCTCTCGGAGCTGTTCTCTCAGCAGCCGTCCTCGAGAGAGCTCTCTCAGCCCCGCCTACCTCACAGGGTGTCTGTTGAGGGAAAGGAGTTTGTAAGCCGCTCTGAGACTCCGAGTGAAGGCTGGGGTATGAATCCAGTCTCGTCTTCTTCTTTTTCTATCCTAATCCATTTTTACGTATTTCGATATTTGTACCCAACAGAGCCAGTTTGGTGTAAAGTGTGCGGACTCTAATCTGGGAGCACTGGGTTTGATTCGCACCTCCTCCACTTGCACCTGCTGATGTGACCTTGGGTCAGTCACAAGCTCTGGCACAGCTGTTCTTGAAAAAGAGCAGTTTCTGTCAGAGCTCTCTCAGGCCCGCCTACCTCACAGGGTGCCTGTTGTGGGGAGGGGAAGGGAAAGGAGTTTGTAAGGTCTGAGACACCTTTGGGTCGTGAAGGGCAGGGTATAAGTCCAATCTCCTCCTCCTCTCCTCCTTTTCTCCCTGGAGGGGACCCAAAGTGGCCTACAACGTCATTCTCTCCCCCTCCATTTCATCCTCACAAACAACCACCTTGCGAGGTAGGCTAGGTCGAGAGAGAGACTGACTGGCCTATGAACACCCAACTAGTTTGCTTGGTAAAAGGAGGATCCGAACCTGGTTCTCCCACCACCTTGTGCTGTCAGTCATTACTGGATCCACAAGGTGGATATGAAGCACTGTGTGAAATAACCTATGTGCTTTCTGGTGTAATGTACATGCAACCCTTCGACCATATTTGAGGTGCATCTCTCACAACGGTCTCCCTGTCTCTGCTTGAGTCAAGCGCCCGTGTCCTCCTAAACGGCCACCGAACCTTAAGAGCCAGAGAGTTCACACACTCGCCAGGGTCCTTGAAGCCTATCGCGATTTGCTTCCCTCCCCAGTGGCCCCCACCATTCTACTGGACGAGATCGAGGCCGCGGAAGCCGAGGGCAACGATGACCGGATCGAAGGGGTGTTGTGCGGGGCCGTGAAGCAGCTGAAGATGAACCGGGCCAAACCGGACACCACCCTGTACCTGAGCCTGATGTACCTGGCCAAGATCAAGCCGAACATCTTCGCCACAGAGGGAGTGATTGAGGTGAGGGGAAGATGGAAACTTGTTTTCCATTCAGAGGCAGGCGGCCTCTGAATCCCAGAGCCAGGAGGCAGCCTCAGGGGAAGGTCTTGGCCTCTCTTGCCCTGTTGTTGGCCCTCCAGAGGAACTGGCTGGCCACTGTGTGAGGCAGGATGCTGGACTGGATGGACCCTCCCTGGTCTGACCCAGCAGGGCTCTTCTGAGGATCTTCTCAGGGGAAGGCCTCGGCCTCTCTGCCCTGGTTGTTGGCCCTCCAGAGGAACTGGTCGGCCCCTGTGTGAGACCGGATGCTGGACTGGATGGACCCTCACTGGTCTGATCCAGCAGGGCTCTTCTGGTGTTCTTATCAGGGGAAGGCCTCAGCCTCTCTGCCCTGTTCTTGTCCCTCCAGAGGAACTGGTCAGCCACTGTGTGAGACGGGAGGCTGGACTAGGTGGACCCTCACTGGTCTGACCCAGCAGGGCTCTTCTGAGGTTCGTATGAGAAATGAGAAGGTTCATGAGGTGGGGTCATATTTTCCCTGTTTCTCCTCCCCAAGCCTAATGAGCCAAGTATAGATGTTAAAACAAAAACTTCCACAGAATATTTTCATTTGTCAAACGGTCAGTGAAGTTATATGCATTGCATTTTGTGGTGGTTTTTTTTAAGGGATTCCCCCCCCCCCAAAGAAACACCAACTGTATGACAATGGCCAAAATTTATCTGCTGTTTCTAAGCCTGCATTTCAAGGCAGTTTGTCCCAAACTCCAAACCTCAAAACGATAGTCTTCCCCACCTTTAATTTCACATTTTCCAGAAATATTACATTTTTGAACAAACATGAAGCTGCCTTAATACTGAATCCGACCCTTAATCCATCAAAGTCAGTATTGTCTACTCAGACTGGCAGCGGCTCTCCGGGGTCTCAGGCGGAGGTCTTTGGCATCACTCACGACTTGGTCCTTTCGACTAGACTGAACCTGGGACCTCCTGCATGCAAACCTGATGCTCTACCATGAGCCACAGGCCCCTCTACAGCTCTCCAGGGTCTCCGGCGGAGGTCTTTCCAATTACCTCCTGCCTGGTCCTTTTACCTGGAGACGCCGGGGATTGAACCTGGGACTGCCTGCATGCCAAGCAGAGGCTCTTCCACTGAGCCACGGCCCCTCTTTACAGCTCTCCAGGGTCTCAGGCGGAGGTCTTTCCCATCACCTACTGTCTGGTCCTTTTAACTGGAGATGCCGGGGATTGAACCTGGGGCCTCCTGCATGCCAAGCAGAGGCTCTACCACTGAGCCACAGCCCCTCTTTACAGTTTTCCCGGGTCTCAGGCGGAGGTCTTTCCCATCACCTCCTGCCTGGTTGTGTTTAACTGGAGATGCCAGGGATTGAACCTGGGACCTTCTGCATGCCAAGCTGAGGCTCTGCCACTGTACCATGGCCCCCTCCCCAGGCAGAAACAGAATGGGCAACTCAATATTTACTTAGAAGTATGATCCTCTGAGTTCAGTGTCTTGGATCCTGTGGAAAATGTGCACCCACAGAAGAAATTTCCATCAGTGGAGCGGAACATCTGTGCATTCCCCCTCTTGCCACCACCCAAATGGCTCTTGTGGGGAGGGGGGAACACACTGAGTGGGGATCTAATGGTCCACAGCAGGAGGGGGGTGGATCAGTGAAAATTTTCCTCCCCCCAAGTGGAAATTCTGTTGGATCTAATGTAGCAGGCCTCCCCTCTCCCTCTCCCTTCGTATTGGCCGTAGACTCGTTGGAGGGTTGCTACTCATATAACAGAATACAAAGCGTCTGGAGAAGAATCTACACGTTCATGCTTTAAAGATGTGCAGTTGCCCTACATCAATCCAAACCAATGGCCTGCATAGCTAAGGGCTGTTCACTCTGTCTGGTCTCAGCCAGGGAGTCTCTTTTAGTGCCTCCTTTTAAGCTCTCCCTAATTATAATTTTTTTTTTGTTATTTTTTGCTGAATTACTGAAAGATAAGAGGCCGAGGACTTAGAAGCAATTTCAGGGATCGTTTCCCTGAAAAGAAAAAGAAATTGATCGTCGCTCATAACCTCATCCTTCCCTGACCAACAGGGTTCTCCAACAAAGTTAGAGTCCAGTGGCACCTTTAAGTCCAACAAGTTTGTATTCAAGATGTGAGCTTTCGAGTGCAGGCACGCTTCGTCAGACAGGGTTCTCCGTTTCTCTCTGCCTTCACTCAGTAAAGGAAAGTAACTTCCCGGGAACCGTACTGCTTCCCCATGCAGAGTCGCAAGTGCTTCTGCTTAGGATAACCGCTGAAATGCCGCGCTGTCCGCTAACCTCGGAGGGCTCTTTCTCCCTGACGGGGCCCTTCTGTCCCCGCAGGCCTTGTGCAGCCTCCTTCGCCGAGACGCCTCCATCAACTTCAAGGCCAAGGGGAACAGCCTGGTCTCCGTCTTGGCCTGCAACCTCCTCATGGCGGCCTACGAAGAGGACGAAAACTGGCCCGAGATCTTCGTCAAGGTGCGGCGGGATTGGGGGGGGGCGAGAGGGGGCAGTCAAGCCGCGTGCGGCCAAGGAAAGAGAGGGTGGGGAAGGAAGGGGGTGTACAGCCAAGGAAGGAGACGTCTGTACACACGTGAAACTACTTTATCCTGAATCAGACCCTTGGTGTGACAACGTCGATATTATCTACTCTGACTGGCAGCAGCTCTCCGGGGTCTCAGGCGGAGGTCTTTCCCATCACCTCTTCCTGGTCCTTTTAACTGGATATGCCGGGGATTGAACCTGGGACCTTCTGCATGCCAAGCAGAGGCTCTTCCACTGAGCCACGGCCCCTCTTTACAGCTCTCCAGGGTCTCAGGTGGAGGTCTTTCCCATCACCTCCTGCCTGGTTGTGTTTAACTGGAGATGCCAGGGATTGAACCTGGGACCTCCTGCATGCCAAGCAGATGCTCTGCCACTGAGCCACAGCCCCTCTTTACAGCTCTCCAGGGTCTCAGGTGGCGGTCTTTCCCCATCACCTGCTGCCTGGTCCTTTTTAACTGGAGATGCCAAGGACTGAACCTGGGACCTTCTGCACGCCAAGCAGAGGCTCTACCACTGAGCCAGAACCCTTCCCCAATGTTTATAGAATGCTTAACTTGCTTGCATAAGTGTGTGTATATGTGCGAGTATTGACCCAGAGATTACTACTTTATAAAACTGGGGGATTCAGCCGTTGTGTGTGGATTGTCGATTTTCTGGTTCTCGCTGCATTCTTTGTCAGTGGCTGGCTTTGTCCAAAAGTCTCCTCCAGGTCCAAAAGCGTGGATGCCCTTTATGTCAATCGACATTTGTCTAGGTAGACACTGTCGGCCTTTGGCTTTTCCCCTTACCTGTGCTGGTGTTCGTGTGCTGGCTCTCTTGGAATGTGCAGGTCCCCCCAATCGGAAAAACTGAGATGGGCCTGAATCTTATTGGACGCGACCACTTAAGGTGGCTTGGCTTTTCTCTTCCTCGCAGGTCTACATTGAGGACTCCCTGGGGGAGCGTATCTGGGTAGACAGCCCGCACTGCAAGACCTTCGTGGACAACATTCAGACGGCGTTCAGCACCAAGATCCCTCCCAAGAATATTTTGCTCCACGGGGAGGTGGGGCGTGGCAGCGGAGGTGACCTCAGCGCCGGTAAGGCAGTCCTGGGCGAAGAGTAGACAAGAACCAGTTAGGTGTAGTGGTTAGGAGTGTCAGCTAGGATCTGGGTTCAAATCCCCACTTTGCTGGTCACTCTCAGCCAAACCAAATCACAAGATGTTTGTCTGTCCGTAGCAGTAGAAAAGAGCAAGGGTCCAGGAGCACCTTAAAGACTGACAAAATTCGTGGCAGGGGAGGAGCTTCCATGAGTCACTGTTCACTTCTTCAGATACAGCTAGAACGTGAGAACATCTGTCCTTATATCTTGGAGAGTGGAGTGGTTTCAGTTGCTGAATGACAATAGCAGGTGTGATTGGATTAGGTGTGATCTGCAGACGGGTGGTAGGCATGGAGAAATCAGCCTTGGTAATGAGACAAGAAACCGAGGTCTCAATTCGGTCCGTGCACTCTCCTGGACTGAAACAAGACCCACGTTTCCTGTCTCATTACTGGACTCTTTCTGTTTTCTACTGCTACATCACAGGGTCGTTGTGCATGTAAAGCAGAAGAGAGAATGTTATAAGCCGATTTGGGCCTCCATTGGGAAGAAGAGAGGCTGATCTGGCAGGGCTGTTCTGATGTTCTGATCAGGGGAAGGCCTCGGCCTCTGTGCCCTGTTGTTGGCCCTCCATAGGAACTGGTCGACCACTGTGTGAGACAGGAGGCTGGGCTGGATGGGCCCTCACCGTTCTGATCCAGCAGGGCTCCTCCGATGTGCTTATGGTAAAGGGGGGGGGGAGTGGCCTGTCCATTGAGCAAAGTTTATGTTGGTATTTTTTTTCCTCCCACTTTCCCCCAAAGAGGACCCAAAGTGGCTTACAAATATGAAAATACCATTTAAATAGGCACGTACAAACAATACCAGGCGAGCCCTGAATCCACTTTGTTGGCTGGCTTTATGGTTTCTGTCTGAGAGCCGTGGGGTAAGAGCCCAGAGCCCTTTATTATTTGCAGAAGTGCCTTTAGTCATGGTCGGGCTTTTCTTACCTGCAAACGGAGGAGGAACAGAAGCTCAGCTGAGATCTCACGTGAAGCTGTGGTAAAGGTGTGTTCCCCCTTCTCAGTGGCAGAGCCTCTGCTTGACATGCAGAAGGCCCCAGGTTCAGTCCCCGGCATCTCCAGCTAAAAGGACCAGGCAGGAGGTGATGGGAAAGACCTTCGCCTGAGACCCTGGAGAGCTGTCAAGAGGGGCTGTGGCTCAGTGGTAGAGCCTCTGCTTGGCATGCAGAAAGTCCCAGGTTCAATCCCTGGCATCTCCAGCTAAAAGGACCAGGCAGGAGGTGATGGGAAAGACCTTCGCCTGAGACCCTGGAGAGCTGTCAAGAGGGGCTGTGGCTCAGTGGTAGAGCCTCTGCTTGGCATGCAGAAAGTCCCAGGTTCAATCCCTGGCATCTCCAGCTAAAAGGACCAGGCAGGAGGTGATGGGAAAGACCTTCGCCTGAGACCCTGGAGAGCTGTCAAGAGGGGCTGTGGCTCAGTGGTAGAGCCTCTGCTTGGCATGCAGAAAGTCCCAGGTTCAATCCCTGGCATCTCCAGCTAAAAGGACCAGGCAGGAGGTGATGGGAAAGACCTTCGCCTGAGACCCTGGAGAGCTGTCAAGAGGGGCTGTGGCTCAGTGGTAGAGCCTCTGCTTGGCATGCAGAAAGTCCCAGGTTCAATCCCTGGCATCTCCAGCTAAAAGGACCAGGCAGGAGGTGATGGGAAAGACCTTCGCCTGAGACCCTGGAGAGCTGTCAAGAGGGGCTGTGGCTCAGTGGTAGAGCCTCTGCTTGGCATGCAGAAGGTCCCAGGTTCAATCCCCAGCATCTCCAGTTAAAAAGTATTGGGTAGGAGGTGATGAGAAAGACCTCAACCGGAGACTCTGGAGAGCCGCTACCTGCCTGAGTAGACAACACCGACTTGGATGGACCGATGGTCTGATTCAGTTTAAGGCCGCTCCCTGTGGGCATGTGATGTGATGTATGTGTATTCTGGGCCCGCTTTTAGGAAACAGCCCGCACCCCTCGGTGCCCGACGAAGAGGACAGCCAGAGCGAGCTGCTGATTGCAGAAGACAAGATGAGCCCGGAGCAGGAGGGCCAGCTCATGCCCAGGTATGAAGTCCTTTTCTGCCCCAGGTGCGGTTCAGGAACTACCGGATCTCGCTTAACCGCGGGAGCCTGAAGGCTCGTTTACTATCTGCTTGGAGAGTCCTCTATTTTTCAGGAAGGGGTTCTTTAAAATGTTCAATCTAATTTATTTATTGTTTTGAAACATTCATTGCCCCCCCCTCCCCCTTGTGGAGCTCAAGGCAGCTTACAATATAAAGAAAACAGAGCACATAAAAAATGCATTAAACCAAAATTGGAAAAATCACCATTTAGGACTGTTTTAATCAAACACAATCCTAAATGAAGCCTCCTTCCGCTGCCTCCTAAAGATCGGAAGTGAGGGGGTCCGGCGTGCCTCCTTGGGGAGGTCGTTCCTTAATCGTGGGGCTGCCACCAAAAAGGCCCTGTTTCCTGTGTCCACCAGACGAGCTTCATTGATTGGTGGGACAGTCAGGAGGGCCTCTCCCTGTGATCTGAATTCCCAGGCAGGAATGTGGGGGGGAAGATGGTCCTTCAGATTCCCTCGGTCCCAATCCATATAGGGCCGTCCTTAATAAAAGCAAAACCCGGCTCGTCTTGGCCCAGGTACGACGACCTTGCGGAGAGCGTGGAGGAGTACGTCCTGGACATGCTGCGGGACCAGCTCAACCGGCGCCAGCCGATGGACAGCGTCTCCCGGAACCTCCTGCGCCTCCTGACGGCCACATGTGGCTACAAGGAGATTCGCCAGATGGCCGTGCAGAGGCTGGAGATGTGGCTGCAGAACCCCAAGGTGAGAGGCTTGACCCATCCGGGATCCCCGACAGGGTGCCTATGGGCGCCGTCACACCCACCGACACCTTTTCTGGTGCCCGTCAAGAGTTCTGAGAAAGGGGGTGTAGCCAGAAGGATCTTTTCCCCAGCGGGGCTTCCGATTGGCCGCTGGAGATTTCATTGGCTGTACAGATTTTCAAAAGCATTGTTTCTGCAGCAGCTGCCCCAAGAACACAAGGCTATTTACTGTGCAACTGAACACACGCTGTAAGCAAGACAAAAACAGACCATGGTAACCAGGGGTCATTTCGTAGAAAAAGAGGTGCAGGAGCTCATTAGCATAATTTATTTGCATATGCCACACCCCCTGACATCACCGGAAGTGTGTCAGAAGGCAACACCCACTGCTCAGGCTCTACTGGACTGTTTTGGATGGCTAGCTATTGGGGGGGGACGTGCAGATCTGTCCTCGCAGGAGAGCTTGTACCTGAATAAAACCTGGTCTTAAAGGTGCCACTGGACTGTCCCTCGGGGGGCCGGAGGAGCTCTGCAACTTACCTGGCTGCTTCTTGCTCTGACTGAGGGCTGCTGGGAGCAGGGGGTGGGGCTTGTTGCATGTGCCCGCCCCCTGGGCTCTTTACTGCCAGAGCTCCGCTCCTTTGCACTCCTGGAAATGACCCCTGACAGTAACTGACCAGGCAGGCAAATAAAAGGAAAACGTACCCTAAAGTAGACCCCAAACAATAATAAAATGTATGTATATATTCAAGCGATTCAGTAGAGATTCACTAGAGAAATATATAGTATTGTCTGATAATAATTGGTAGTATTCAGCTTGGGCGGTGATGAGGGCCAGGTCCAACCGAGCACCAGTAAGCAGACCATTTCACAGTCTTTCTCAAGAATTGCCCAGAAGCAGTCAAAACTTCCCAAAGTCACACCATCAACACTGCCAGGCTTAAATGGAACGCCGCTCTCTCTTTACCAATTCATGTAAATTTCTCCATAGTCTGTTGAAGATGAATACTAGCAATTATTATCAGGTAACATTGTATATTTCTTTATAGAATCTCTAGTGAATTGTTTGAATATATATACTATATATTAACGTTTTATTATTGTTCGGAGTCTACGGTATGTTTTTCTGAAGACAAGCTGTGGTAGCCATTTTGCGGCTGGCTTGGCTTCCTGTGGCAGCCATTTTGTGACTGAGGACCATACTGTGTCAGACTTCCAAAGGCTCCCGCAGGCAATGTCGTATCTAGTCCGGCATCCTCTCTCACGCAGTGGCCAACCGATTCCTCTGGAGGGCCAGCAGCAGGGCATAGAGGCCGAAGCCTTCCCCAGATAAGAAGAGCCCTGCTGGATCAGACCAGTGAGGGTCCATCTAGTTCAGCATTCTGTCTCACACAGTGGCCACCCAGTTCTTCTGGATGGCCAACAACAGGGCAGAGAGGCTGAGGCATTACCCAATAAGAACATCAGAAGAGCCCCGTTGGATCAGACCAGTGAGGGTCCATCTAGTTCAGCATTCTGTCTCACACAGTGGCCACCCAGTTCTTCTGGATGGCCAACAACAGGGCAGAGAGGCTGAGGCATTACCCAATAAGAACATCAGAAGAGCCCCGTTGGATCAGACCAGTGAGGGTCCATCTAGTTCAGCATTCTGTCTCACACAGTGGCCACCCAGTTCTTCTGGATGGCCAACAACAGGGCAGAGAGGCTGAGGCATTACCCAATAAGAACATCAGAAGAGCCCCGTTGGATCAGACCAGTGAGGGTCCATCTAGTCCAGAATCTTTTCTCACACAATGGCCAACCAGAGCGCCAGCAACAGGGCATAGAGGCCTTCCCCTGATAAGAACCTCAGAACAGCCCGGCTGGATCAGACCAGTGGCCCATCTAGACCAGCCTCCCATCTCACAGAGTGGCTGACCAGTTCCTCTGAAGGGCCAACAATGGGGCACAGGGGCCGAGGCCTTCCCCTGCTTAGTGCCTCCTGGCACTGGGTTTCAGAGCTTGACCGCCTCTGAATGTAGAGGTTCCCTTTAGTCACCGTGGCCAGCAGCCACTGATAGATCTCTCCTCCACTGATTTTTCTAATCCCTGTTGAAACGGGGAAGAGGTTTTTACATTGATGAGAGTAAACCGCCTCCCCCTTTCCGATCCTCAGCTCACCAGACCGGCCCAGGACTTGCTCATGTCGGTCTGCATGAACTGCAACACCCACAGCTCCGAGGACGTGGAGGTCGTCTCCAACCTAATCAAGATCCGCCTGAAGCCTTTTTTTTGCTGAACCACTACATGCTGTGCGTCAGGTAGGTGGGGAGAACGGGGCTCGTTTCCCCTTCAGAAATCCCACTGGGAGGCCGGTTTGGAAGGAGCCAGGGTGTCAGCGATGGGGAAAGAGACCGGTCGACCTGCGTAGTTGCAAATCGAGAGGGATTCCTCTGGCCCAGTCGTGTCGGGTGTTTGGGATAGTCGTAGATCCCACCATAGGAGTATTTGTGGTATGTACATCGCTGATCAGCGCCATTTTTTCCCGTCCCTCAGGGAGCTGCTGAATGCCCACCGGGACAACCTGGGGACCGTAGTCAAGTCTGTGATCTTCAACGAGTTGTCCAATGCAAGGAACCCCAACAACATGCAGATTTTGTATACGGTCCTCCAGCACAGCCCGGAGCTGGCACCGAAGGTAGGGGGATTCGGGGATTCAAAGGTAGGGGGATTCGGGGATTCGATGGTAGGGGGATTCGGGGATTCGATGGTAGGGGGATTTGGGGATTCGATGGTGGGGGATTTGAGGATTTGATGGTAGGGGGATTTGGGAATTCAAAGGTAGGGGGATTCGAGAAAGGCTGGCGGGCTAGCCTGGAATGCCGGAGAACTTGAGGAACTAGCTCGAACCACAGTTGGAAAATTTGTAGAGCATAGGAGTCCTCCTTGTGCTGTCTGGTTTTGTGGTTCGCACAACCAGTTAGGATCGAACTCACTCAACGTATTATCCACAGTGGGTTTTTTTTGCCTCTGCTGAGCAGGGTTGGTTCCATCCAGCAGGCCTACCAGGCAAAGGTAGACAGAGTTCCCAAATCAAACTGGAAACCGAGTGCTGCGTGGGTCGCTTGAGTATTTCTATCCGCTCCTTCATTCCTGCCCTTGGCACCCAAACCTCACCCAGATCTCTTTCGCCGGTGACCGAGTCAGTTGGCTGGGTCTCTGGCATCTTCTCCTTAGCAAACGATAAATCCCATTTTCTGATCTTGTTGCCTTTGAGACAGACGGCAGCCGAAAGGCTTCTGGGGTGCTGCCAAACACAGCAGCCACCTCCGCCCGTGTGTTCGAATTGACTTAATCCTTGACTCAGCTCTTTTCCGTATTTATGAGGTTTACTTGAAAAAATACACATAGCCCTCTTTGTTTTTATTTTGGTATTCCTCTCCCACATTTCCCCCCCCCCCCCCCCGGCCCTCCCCTTGCGAAAATAATAGAAAAATATAATCTAGACAAGCAAAGGAAAACAGATCTATACAGCGTATCTCCGTGGATAGTCTGGGATCTACCGGGCTGGCTCTCACAGGGCTACAGGCTACGAGCTGAGGGTCTGGAGCTCTGGCCAAAGGGCCACACCTCGGGCCACGTCCAGGCTGAATACCTCCAGGCAGAGGAGGAACAGCTGCTCAGCCCACATCCCATTCTGCAGGCAGAAAGACTTTCCTGTCCCCCTCCACCACACCCTGTTAGAAATGCCTCTAAGTTTAATACCCACAAGCAGAAAACATCAGAAGAGCCCTGCTGGGTCAGACCAGTGAGATGCCATCTCGTCCAGCATCCTGTCTCACACAGGGGCCAGCCAGTTCCTCTGGAGAGGGCCAACAACAGGTCAGAGACAGGATAAGAAAGGATAAGAGACAGGATAACATCAGAAGAGCCCTGCTGGATCAGACCAGTGAGGGTCCATCTAGTCCAGCATCCCGTCTCACATGGTGGCCACCCAGTTCCTCCGGAGGGCCAGCCACAGGGCAGAGAGGCCGAGGCCTTCGCTTGATGTTGCCTCCTGGCTCTGGGATTCAGAGGATTAGTGCCTCTGAAATGTGGAGGTTCCCCTTAGCCACCATGGCTGGTAGCCATTGATAGACTTATTCCTCCATGGATCTGTCTAATCCCCCTTTACAGCTGCTTATTCTTTTGGCCACCACTACATTCTCTGGCAGCGAATTCCACGTTTCGATCACGCTCTGTGTAAAGATGTATTTCCTTTTGTCCTTCCTGAACTTACTGCCCATAAGGTTCATTGGACGCCCTCAAGTCCTAGTACTTTGGGAGAGGGAGAAAAAGTTTCTTTGACGACTCTCTCCACCCCATCCATAATTTTATAAACCTCTATTGTATCCAGGGGTCATTTCGTAGAAAAAGAGGTGCAGGAGCTCATTAGCATAATGTATTAGTATAACTTATTTGCATATGCCACGCCCCCTGAGATCACCGGAAGTGTGTCAGAAGGCAACACCCACCACTCAGGCTCCACTGGACTGTTTTGGATTGCTAGCTTTTGGGGGAGGGGACATGCAGACCTGCCCTCACAGAGGAGGGAGATCTGCCCTCACAGAGGAGGGAGAGCTTGTGCCTGAATAACACTTAGTCTAAAAGGTGCCACTGGACTGTTTTGGATTGCTAGCTATTGGGGGGGGGGAATGCACAGATCTGCCCTCACAGGGGAAGGAGAGCTTCTACGTGAAAGGAGGGGGGGGGGGCTCTGCAACTTACCTGGCTGCTTCTTGCTCCTCGTGGCCCGACTGAGGGCTGCTGGGAGCAGGGGGCGGGGCTTGTTGCATGTGCCCACCCCCTGGGCTCCTTACTGCTGGAGCTCCGCTCCTGTACGCTCCCGCAGGAAATGACCCCTGATTGTATCCCCCCAGATCAGGCAGATCCCAGAGACTTGGCAATGCAGTGTTTCCTCCCTTCCTGCATGGTAGGAATGCCTCCCATTCAGCTGACAAGGAGATTTCCACCACCCCCCACCCCGATGATAGAAATACCTTTAAGTTTAATACCTGCAACCAGAAGAGCTGGCAATGAAACTCCCACCATTCCTGCATGGTAGAAATGCCTCTAAGTTAAATACCTGCAAATAATAAAATTATTATCGTATGGCAGTGTGTGTCATATAGCCAGGAAATCCTAAAGTTGTCCGGCAGCGAGAAGTTCTAGCTCTTTTAGCATTATGCACCACTAGGTGGCGAGCTAGACTTGTTTTTGAGGCAAGAGACATTTTTACAGGTGGTTTGCCGTTTCCTGCCTTTGTGTCACAACCCTGATATTCCTTGGAGGTCACCCTTCCAAATACTAGCCAGGGCCAGCCCTGCTTAGCTGCTGAGATCTGACAGGGTCGGGCTAGCCTGGGCCTTCCAGGTCAATCAAGAGGAGGAAGAGAAACTCCGCCTGTGTCCCGTTCAGCTGGCTGAAAGACATTCCCCGCCTTCCTCCCTGCCACCTTGCCCGCCCTCCCACCTGGTTGCTGCTACTGGTTCAGTTTTAATTCTGCAGTTGTGGAGGGGCTTTGCCAGTATCCCAGTTTGGCCCCGTCCCACCTCTCTCCCCCGGTCTCTTTTCGCCAGTTCCTGGCGATGGTGTTCCAGGACCTGCTGACCAACAAAGACGACTACCTGCGGGCCTCGCGGGCGTTGCTGCGGGAGATCATCAAGCAGATGAAGCACGAGATCAACTTCCAGGCCTTCTGCCTGGGCCTCATGCAGGAGCGGAAGGAGTCCCAGTACGGTGAGATGGAGTTCAAGGTGAGGGTGCCCGTCTGCCTCTCTTTCTGCCTCCCGCCGAGGCCTCGCTTTGGCCTTTCCCTTCTGTATGGAATGCCTTTGGGGCTTCCTTTTCTCCTTGAAGAGAGTTTCAGAGGGGAATTGTGTTGAATGCTCTCTCTAAGCTGTGGAGTCCTGTGAGCAAAAATTCTACTTTGTGAGCTACTGGCAATAACTTTGTGAGCGAGCAATTTGGCTACTGCATCAATTAGTTTGCTCTGGAGCCATATTTCCGGAGCTAAGAGAAAAAATGTGTGAGCCGAAGGCTAAAAAACTGTGAGCTAGCTCATACTAACTTGGCTTAGAGGGAACCCTGGGTGTTGGTCTGCAGTATAAGAGCTCGATTCGAGTCCCGTAGCGCCTTCAAGACTAGCGAGATTTTGGGGGGGATGAGCTTTTGAGAGTCAGAGGTCTCTTCATCAGATACAAGTGGGAATGGAGATCCCACAGCCCTTATATCCTAGACTGAAGGTGGGGGGAAAGGATGGTTTTTGCCCTATGGGTCAACATAGTCTCAGAGGGAAGGTGTGTTGGTTTGCAGTAAGAACATCAGAAGAGCCCTGCTGGATCAGACCAGCGGTCCATCAAGCCCAGCATCCTGTCTCACACAGTGGCCAACCGGTTCCTCTGGAGGGCCAACAACAGGGCAGAGAGGCCGAGGCCTTCCCCTTATGAGAACCTTAGAAGAGCCCTGCTGGATCAGACCAGTGAGGGTCCATCCAGTCCAGCATCCTGTCTCACACAGTGGCTGAGCAGTTCCTTTGTTGGGCCAACAACAGGGCACAGAGGCCGAGGCCTCCCCCTAGGAAGAATATCAGAAGAGCCCTGCTGGATCAGACCAGTGAGGGCCCATCTAATCCAGCATCCCGTCTCACACAGTGGCCAACCAGTTCCTCTGGAAGACCAGCAAACGGCATATTGCCTACTGGCTCTGGGATTCAGAGGCTTAGTGCTTCTGAATGTGGAGGTTCCCCTCGGTCACCATGGCTAGGAGCCACTGATAGACCTTTCTTCCATGATTCTGTCTAATCCCCTTTTAAAGCTGTCTGTTCCTGTGGCCCTCACTGCAACGTCTGACCAAGAATTCCGTTTCTTAATCCCTCTCTGTATCAAGAACTCAAGTCCAGCAGCGCCTTAGAAACCAGCAAGAGTTCAGGGGAGAAGCTTTTGAGAGTGGGAGCTCTCTTGTCTGACAAAGAGCGCACTGGCTTTTCAAAACTCATACCCTACAAATGATGTTAGTCTCTAAGGTGCTACTTGGGCGCGAATTGGCGGATCGGCACGTCTTCCTTCTTTATTTGTTTGCTTTGAGGGGTGACGCAGCAGAAAGCTGTCCGGCACTCCCCTCATTTAAGACCCGTGCCATGCTTGTTGATTTTTCTTGTTTGTTGAGAGCCAGTTTGGTGTGGTGGTTAAGTGCGCGGACTCTAATCTGGGAGAACCAGGTTTGATTCCCCACTCCTCCACTTGCACCTGGCTGGATGACCTTGGGCAAGCCGTAGCTCTGATAAGAGCTGTTCTTGAAAAAAAAGAGTCATTTCTGTCAGAGCTCTCTCAGCCCCATCTACCTCACAGGGTGTCTGTTGTGGGGAGGGGAAGGGAGAGGAGTTTGCAAGCCACTCTGAGACTTCTTCGGGTAGTGAAGGGCGGGGTATAAATCCAATCTCTTCTTCAGTTTGGTGTCGTGGTGAAGTGCACGGACTCTAATCTGGGAGAACCGGGTTTGATTCCCCTCTCCTCCACTTGCCACCTGGCTGTAAAGCCTTTAAATATTGTTGGCAGCGTGCTTTTAGATCTGAATATATTTTGGACGTTAGAAATGTCTTATGTATTTGTAGCTTGTTTTTGACGTTTTGTAAGAATAACCATTTGCGATATAGAGGGTTTGAAGGGAGCAGATCATGTGTTGACCTGAAGTTTTCTTTTTTTTAATTGAATAATGTATTCAATTTTCAAAATTCCAATAACAAGTAATAATAGTTTACAGGATAAGTATATATAAACTTAACAGCATAAAAGAAAGCATTTTTCGTAAGCTTAGTGCTGACATCAACATTTACCACAATATCTCTGGTATTGTTCCTTGAGAAACGAAATTAGATAAGATCAGTAGCCGTATCATTGTAAATTCAGTATATTCGCCAGTAGATTTTATTGGATTCAACATGTGTTGACCTGAAGTTTAATACTGGTGCCCGTGCCTCGTTGATTTTCCATGCGGCCGTGTTTCAAAATCGGCTTGGGCTCATTGTCGGATTTGACGCCGCTCGCCCTCCCGGCACCAGATTGGCTTCTGGCTGGCAAAACGAGCTTCCTGCGATTTTGGTGTAAGAGGTTGTGGGATGCGGCCAGCGCGTTGACACCCCCTGGTTCTCTCTCCTCCCGACAGGACCGGTTTGTCATCCACATCACCGACCTGCTGGCCGTCTCCATGATGCTCAGCATCACCGCCCAGGTGAAGGAAGCCGGGATCGCGTGGGACAAGGGAGAGAAAAAGAGTAAGCTCAAATGTCAGGCCGCAGTTCCGGAGGCCTCCCTTCCAAAAGGATGTGGACAGAATGGAACGGGTGCAGAGGAGAGCGACGAGGACGATCGGGGGCCTGGAGACCAAAAAGCCCTACGAGGAAAGGCTGAGGGACTTGGGAAGGTTCAGTCTGGAAAAGAGGAGTCTAGTTAAAAGATATGTTACCTGTAGAATTTGATGAATGAATAAGTGGGAAAGAGGGGAACACAAGATTTGGGCTGGAGGTTGGAGCACTGTGGGAAGTCAGAAGGGGTGGGTAATTAGGAGAAAAGGATATATTTTGTAAGGTGATGTATAACTTGACTTATTGATATATCCTAATAAAAATTGTTTTAAAAATAAGCATTTCCCAATTTTAATTCTGTCCGGCTTTGGTCTTGTCGTCTCTGCCCAGACTTGGAGGTCCTGCGGGCGTTCCAGAACCAGATCGCGGCTATTCAGCGGGACGCCGTGTGGTGGCTGCACACAGTCGTCCCCTCGATCACCAAACTGGCTCCCAAAGACTACGTGCACTGGTAGGCAACAGAGCTGAGCGGGGGCGGGGGGTGGAAGCGGGGGCTTAGGCGTGTTGCTCCCTTTCCTTTGTCCAGCTGAACATGAAAAGTGCTCCGTGGGTGGCACAATATTTGCCTGTCCTGGCCTTAAAGGAATCCTGCTCTCGGGAGGAGAATCTTACTGCTCTGGCGGTCTCCGTTGCTGATGATTAGTAACGCTTGTGCGGGATTCCCCTGTTGGCAGGGGGGGATGGTTCTGTCGATGGCAGCTGTGCACCCTGTATGCTTTCATTTGTTTATTGCACATCCTTTCTGCTTTTCCCCTGAAGAGGCCATTGAGACTTGCTCGTAATGTCCAGGCTCACAGGATCAGACCTGCTTCTCTTTCGACAGGACTGCTCCCTCAGCCTTCAGGCCATCTGGTGGGCTGTTGTATTCTTGGTGCTTGGGGGTGGGGGGTCAATTGTGGGAGGGCTCCTAGTGTCCTGGCCCCACTGCTGGACCTCCTGATGGCACCTGGTATTTTTGGCCACTGTGTGACACAGAGTGTTGGACTGGAGGGGCCACTGGATTCTCTTATGTTCTTATGTTTCAAAACTCCCTGCGAAATCGCCTTCAGCACAGCCCACTCCAGCCTGCTTCTTTCTGCTGAGGCGGCCGTGGGACCTCTGCAGGTTATTCACGGGGTCCCCTGCCAGCCGGGCTCCCTGGGTGTCCGGCCCCCACCAGCTGGGCTCCCTGAGTGTCTCCCCATTGGCTGGGCTCCCTGACGCCCAACAGTTTGGTGAAGAATGGTAACCTTCGAACGTTTCACGTCTGATCCCAACAGGCTCTGATGATTTCGTGGTTCCTTTTATTATTTTTTTAAACTATAGCCTCCACAAAGTGCTGTTCACGGAGCAACCGGAGACCTACTACAAATGGGACAACTGGCCCCCCGAGAGCGACCGCAAGTGAGTGTGAGCCCTGACTTGACGCTCTGCACCCAACTGTCCCAGGGAGAAATGCGGTCGCCTGGTGCCCAGTGCCAGCTGGCCTTATGTGAAGAAGATCCCAGGTTCGATCTCTGCCCCTGAGTTAAAAGCCTCATGGGTAGCAGAGCTGGGGACAGCCGCTCTCTGTCCGAGCGCCCTCAATAGATGGTCTTCCAGCCTTTTCCCTGTTTTGGTGACCCACAGCCTCAAAGCAGTTGGACTACACCCCAAACTTCCCTGCCCCAAATTAGGACCCCAAATTCTCTATCCGCTCCTGGGCTATGCATGCCATGTGCATTCCCTCATAGTCTGCGGGATAGCAGCAGCCCCGCCTTAGAGGGAAAAGATCCTTCCTGGCCGTCATGCCGATCAGCCGCATGTCGCTTTCCTTGCCTGGCCAACCAAAAGAGGTCCCCCCGCAGTCAACGGCTCCCCCTTTTCCCTCCCCAGCTTCTTTCTCCGCCTCTGCTCCGAAGTGCCCATCCTCGAAGACACGCTCATGCGGATCCTCGTCATCGGCTTGTCGCGCGACCTCCCCCTCGGCCCCGCCGACGCCATGGAGCTGGCCGACCACTTGGTGAAACGGGCAGCTGCCGTGCAGGCCGACGGTAGGGCTCTCCTCGCTCAAGTGTTCGTGCTTCTAAAAAATCCATGATTTTTTAAAGAACCCCCCCCAATCAGATTTTTAAAATTTAAATTGGATTTTTAAAAATAAAATGCTTTTTGAGGAAAAACCTATCTAAAGATAGTTTTCTGTTTAAGATGCATTATAATCCAAAGGTTATTCATCATGAAATGAGGAGTAGTTTTGTATTATGTAGCATGAGGCTGTGTATTCATGCAATGTTTATATTTTTTGGTAAATGAGTTCAATGAATCCATTCACAATGTCATGCTCTTCCAGAGGTTTCTGTAAGATTATTGGGCAGTTTTTCTGTCTAGAAGGTATTATCACAGATGCTCGGTTTTACTGTTCTCGAAACTATGCATTTGTGTCTGCAGAGATCATCACATGCCTCTTCTTCACAACCAAAAAATAAACATACAGAGTTGAGAAAAAGACCTTAATCCCATTGTTCCTTTGCAAATCTATGTACACAGAATCAACTCTTAAGTGCTAAATTTCAAAAAAAATTATCTGGTGGTAAATATTAAGATTGTACCAGCAAGAATGATTTAAAAAGCATGATTTAAATCTAGTCTGACTGACTAGTGACTTAAATCGTGATTTAAATCGATTTGATTTAAGATACCTGAAGATGTGAAGCAGTGATATCTGAAGAAGTGAGTAGTGCCTCATGAAAGTTCATACTGTAGCACAAATTTTGTTAGTCTTTAAGGTGCTTTTGGAGCTGCGGTGGCTCAGGTGGTTAAGACACTGAAGGTCGGTAGTTCAGCAGTTCGAGACCCGGGTGCCGCATGACGGAGTGAACTCCCGTCTCTAGTTCCAGCTCCTGCCAACCTAGCAGTTCGAAAGCAAGAAATTGCAAGTAGATAAATAGGTACCATTTCGGTGGGAAGGTAACAGCGTTCCGTGCACCTTGGTGTTTAGTCATGCCGGCCACATGACCACGGAAACGTCTTCGGACAGTGCTGGCTCTTCGGCTTTGAAATGGAGATGAGCACCGCAACCCTAGAGTCGGATTCGACTGGCTTTCGAGCAAGGGAACCTTTACCTTTACCTTTTAAGGTGCTTTTAGTTTCCTGGCTGCAGAGTTCTGTCGGTGCCCGCAGAGAGTCCGCCTTGCTTTTTAACGGGTTTTTGTGGCTTTCAGATCTTGAAGTCTTGAGAGTGGAAAGGATCCAGCTGATCGACGCGGTCCTGAACCTCTGCACCTACCACCACCCGGAGAACATCCAACTGCCCCCCGGGTACAGTTTTCGGACATTCAGTGGGGAGAGAGAAAAAGATTTTAAGTTCGATAGTGTGTGTGTGTGTGTGTGTGTGTAATGTGCTGTCAAGTTAAGCTAACTTAATTTACCGCAATCCCTCCTGGGGTTTTCAAGACAGACAAATGTAGTTCGCCACCGCCTGCCTCTGCGTAGCAACCCCAGACTCCCTGGGTGGTCTCCCATCTGAGTCCTAACCGGGGCTGACCCTGCTTAGCTTCTGAGATCTGGGGAGAGTGGGCTCGCCTGGGCCATCCAGGTCAGGGTGAGAGACGTTCAGAGGTGGTCTGCTGTTGCCAGCCTCTGCAAAGCAACCCGGGATTCCCTGGGTGTTCTCCCTTCCAAGAACTAACTAAGGCCGACTCTGCTTAGCTTCCGAGATCAGAAGGGATGCATTATCCAGGTCAAGGCAAGCTGAATATCAGGAAACTATATTTCAGCATTTCCCCCCCCCCCCCAACCACTGCTGAATTGCTTTGTCATACAGAGTACTGTTGTTGTTGTTGTTCAGTCGCACAGTCGAGTCCGACTCTTCGCGGCCCCACGGACCAGGTCACGCCAGGCCTTCCGGTCTTCCGCCGTCCTCTGAAGTTTGCTCAGTTTCATGTTCGTTGCATCTATGACACTATGGCATACAGAGTGTACATGTGGGCATTAAGAAAACTTTTTTGTTTTTAACGGAACCTTGAAAGTGAAGAAAAAGGGAGCCGCTCCCAAGGCAAAACGAAGATGAAGAGACCAAGTAGTGCAGAGGGAAACAGGAGCTTTAACGATGACACAACCCCTCTGCGTTTCACGGGCAGCTTCTTCTGTTGGGGGATCTAAGGGGAGAATAAAAAACTGGACATATTCGATTCATAGTTTTAAAAAACTGATAAAACCCAGGGCAGTTTCACAGGGCACGTACAGAGTGCAATTCATAATTAGTTGCTGATGTTAAGACCGAACCAACGTTGACATATACCAGGTTGGTGTAGTGGTTAAGTGCGCGGACTCCACTCGCAGCTGCTGGATGACCTTGGGCAAGCCATAGTTCTGGCACAACTGTTCTTGAAAAAGAGCCGTTTCTGTCAAGAGCTCTCTCAGCCCCACCCTACCTCACAGGATGTCTGTTGTGGGAAGGGGAAGGAGATTTTCTACATATTATATATATATCTATCTGTATATATATATATATATATATATATATATATATATGCATTACGTATTACATTTTATTTATATACACACACACACACACATACATATGTGTAGTATATGTCAATGTTGGTTTGGTTTTCTGAACATCAGCAACTAATTATGAATTGCACTCTGCACGTGCTCTGTGAAATTGCCCTGGGTTTTATCAGCTCTTTAAAACTATGTATCGAATATGTCCCTATTTTTTATTTCCTTAGATTCCCCCTGAAGAAGTTGCATGTGAAAAGCGTAGGGGTTGTATCATGATTAAAGCGTCTGTTTCCCTCTGCACCAGTTTGTTTCTTCATTGTTGTCGAACCTTTAAAGTGAAACACCGTCTGTTCCTCTCGGAAGCTCACCCCCCCACCCCCCCGAAAATCTCGCCCGTCTCTAAGGTGCCACTGGACTTCTGCTGCTGCAACCTTTTTTTGTGATTATTATTTTAAGGTACCAGCCACCGAATCTGGCCATCTCCACCCTCTACTGGAAGGCCTGGCCTCTTTTGCTGGTGGTGGCTGCCTTCAATCCTGAGAACATCGGTGAGTCCAGAAGGAAGTCGCAGCCGACTTAGGGCGACCCGGTAGGGCTTTCAAGGCAAGAGACGAGCAGAGGTGGTTTGCCCTTGCCTGCCTCTGCGTAGCGACCCTGGGCTTCCTTAATTACCTCCCCTTCAAATACTAACCAGGACCCACCCTGGTTAGCTTCCGAGATCTGACCAGATCAGGCTAGCCTGGGGACTTTAGGTCAGAGCAAGAGATAGCAGAGGTGGTTTGCCATTGCTTGCCTCTGCATAGCAACCCAGACTTCCGTAATTGTCTCCCATCCAAGTACTGACCAGGGCCGACCCTGCTTAGCTTCCGAGGTTTGATGAGATCGGGCTAGCCTGGGCCATCCAGGTCAGGGCGAGAGACAGAAGTGATTTTGCCATTGCCTGCCTCTGCGTAGCGACCCTGGACTTCCTTGGTGGTCTTCCTAAGCAAGTACCAACCAAGGCCGACCCTGCTTAGCTTCTGAAATCTGCCGAGATTGGACTAACTGGGCTGTCCACATCAGGGCAAGAGATAACAGAGGTGCTGTGCCATTTCCTGCCTCTGCGTAGCAACCCTGGACTTCCTCGGGGTTCTCCCATTCAAGTACTAACCAGGGCCGACTCTGCTTAGCTTCCGAGGTCTGACGAGATTGGATCGTCTCAGCCGTCCAGGCCAGGGCGATATTATACTTATAGTTCCCAGTTGACTGACTGTGGTGGTTCCCAGTGGGCGGGGCTAAAGCAGAAAGGGGCGGGGCTGAAGGGGGCACCCAAGCATCACCTCATCAGCGTTGCCTCCTAGACTTTGCACTCCAGTATTCTTCAACAGTAAGAATACGTAACCCCTTGGGGAAGGGTGTCTTTGCT
The DNA here is from genome assembly GCF_001447785.1 of Gekko japonicus. NCBI lineage: Eukaryota > Metazoa > Chordata > Lepidosauria > Squamata > Gekkonidae > Gekko > Gekko japonicus. Next base: position 153,009 of record NW_015172553.1, on the reverse strand, counting down.
GAGTGCATTGCCAAGATACTCAGATGCGTGTTTGGTCTGTGACATTTCCCTCTGCTCTTCTCCCTCTCCCCCCGCCCCACGCCCCCCGTCCCCCCGCTCTGTCTCGTAGGTCTTGCTGCCTGGGAGGAGTACCCCACGCTGAAGATGCTCATGGAAATGGTCATGACCAAGTAAGCCGAGGGGGCCAAGAGGGAACCGTGCGGTGGATCCGGGGATTTCAGTTGGTGGCGGGGAATCTGGTTTGTAAAGGCTCCCTTTGCAAAGCAAAAGAAAATCTCCTTGCTGATGGGAAGCTAGCCGGGCCCGGAGCAGACCCGACCCGAACCTTTCAAATTGCTGTGCTCTGATTGCAAGGAAGAGCAGATTAAAAACGGCTGGCTGGGGGGGGGGGGAGCACTGGAAAATATCTTCCTCACCCTGCATGATCGGAAACAGAACAGTCCATTTTCCCGGGCAATTCTGCTGCATGCAGCAGAGGCGAAGGGCCATGGCTCAGCGGTAGAGCATCTGCTTGGCATGCAGGAGGTCCCAGGTTCAATTCCCGGCATCTCCAGTTGAAAACGGCCAGGCAGTAGGTGATGGGAAAGACCTCCGCCTGAGACCCTGGAGAGCTGTAAAGAGGGGCTGTGGATCATTGGTAATGCCTCTGCTTGGCATACAGAAGGTCCCAGGTTCAATCCCCGCCATCTCCAGTTAAAAAGGACCAGGCAGGCGGTGATGGGAAAGACCTCCGCCTGAGACCCTGGAGAGCTGTAAAGAGGGGCCATGGCTCAGTGGTAGAGCCTCTGCTTGGCATACAGAAGGTCCCAGGTTCAATCCCCGCCATCTCCAGTTAAAAAGGACCAGGCAGGCGGTGATGGGAAAGACCTCCGCCTGAGACCCTGGAGAGCTGTAAAGAGGGGCCATGGCTCAGTGGTAGAGCCTCTGCTTGGCATACAGAAGGTCCCAGGTTCAATCCCCGCCATCTCCAGTTAAAAAGGACCAGGCAGGCGGTGATGGGAAAGACCTCCGCCTGAGACCCTGGAGAGCTGTAAAGAGGGGCCATGGCTCAGTGGTAGAGCCTCTGCTTGGCATACAGAAGGTCCCAGGTTCAATCCCCGCCATCTCCAGTTAAAAAGGACCAGGCAGGCGGTGATGGGAAAGACCTCCGCCTGAGACCCTGGAGAGCTGTAAAGAGGGGCCATGGCTCAGTGGTAGAGCCTCTGCTTGGCATACAGAAGGTCCCAGGTTCAATCCCCGGCACCTCCAGTTAAAAGGACCATGTAGGAGGTGAAGCACCTTTGCCTGAGACCTTGGAGAGCTGCTGCCAGTCTGAGTAGACAAGACTGAATTTGATGGACCAGAGTTCTAATTCCGCGTAAGGCAGGTTCATGTATCCAAGTGCATGACCTTAGTTAGGAATGGCAGCACAAAGGGAGAGCATGGTGTAGGACTGAGAGAGGTCCCCTGCAAACTCAGCTTAATAGAATGAATCCTGAGCGCACGCAACTAACTGGTTGCGCGAAAATAGACTTGAGATTTGCATGTAATGTTCCCAGGTTTTCTTCATCTGGCGTTGCCTCAGTGTCTTTTTTTTTTTTAATTTTGGCATGCGAGGATGTTAAAACCAACCAAACGAGTGCACCTGAACATCCCCTTTCTCCTGTTCCTTTGCAGCAACTACTCCTACCCGCCTTGCACCTTGACGGACGAGGAGACCCGCACGGAGATGATCAACCGGGAGCTGCAGATCTCGCAGCGGGAGAAGCAGGAGATCTTGGCCTTCGAGGGCCACCTGGCCGCCGCCTCGACCAAGCAGACCATCACGGAGAGCAGCAGCCTCTTGTTGTCGCAGCTCACCAGCCTGGACCCACAGTGAGCAGCCGTCGCAGTTCCTTGGGTCATGTGCAAAGAGCGGAGGGAGGGAGACCGAGGGAAACGAGATCGTAGCGGGGGAGGGGGAGCTTTGATCCGCTTTCTACCAAAGGGGTGGTTTGGGTAGGTGGGGTGTGTAAATCCCCCCCTTTCTGTGTCTCCGGCAGGGGCCCTCCCCGCAGGCCTCCCCAGCCTGTCCTGGATCAGGTGAAGAGCCTGAATCAGTCCCTCCGCCTGGGACACCTCCTCTGCCGCAGCCGGAACCCCGACTTCCTGCTCAACATCATCCAGAGACAGGTAGGGTCACCCGAGGGATCCGGCCAATGGCCCATCTGGTCCAACACTCTGTGTCACTCAGTGGCCAAAACCCAGGAAGTCCACCAGTGGACCCAGAACTCCGGAAGGCCTCCCACGGTTGCCCCCCCCAAGCACCAAGAATACAGAGCATCACGGCCCCAGTCATAAGAACATAAGAGGAGCCATGTCGGATCAGGCCAATGGCCCATCCAGTCCGACATTCTGTGTCACACAGTGGCCAAAACCCAGGTGCCATCAGGAGGTCCACCAGTGGAGCCAGAACTCCAGAAGCCCTCCCACGGTTACCCCCCCAAGCACCAAGAATACAGAGCATCACTGCCCCAGTCATAAGAACATAAGAGGAGCCATGTTGGATCAGGCCAATGGCTCATCCAGTCCAACACTCGGTGTCACACAGTGGCCAAAACCCAGGTGCCATCAGGAGGTCCACCAGCGGGGCCAGAACTCCAGAAGCCCTCCCACTGTTGCCCCCCCCCAAGCACCAAGAACACAGAGCATCACTGCCCCAGACATAAGAACATAAGAGAAGCCATGTTGGATCAGGCCAATGGCCCATCCTGTCCAACACTCTGTGGCACACAGTGGCCAAAACCCAGGTGCCATCAGGAGGTCCACCAGTGGGGCCAGAACCCCAGAAGCCCTCCCACTGTTGCTCCCCAAGCACCAAGAACACAGAGCATCACTGTTTTGGACATATGAACGTAAGAAAAGCCATGTTGGATCAGGCCAATGACCCATCCGATCCAACATTCTGTGTCACACAGTGGTCCAAACCCAGGTGCCACCAGGAGGTCCACCAGCAGGGCCAGAACTCCAAAAGCCCTCCCACTGTTGCCCCTCCCCCCAGCACCAAGAAGACAGAGCATCCCTGCCCCAGACAGAGTGTTCCATCTGTACCTTGTCAGCAGTGGCCACTGATGGTCATCTGTTCAATATGTTTATCCAATCTCCTCTTGAAGCTTGCGACTGTTGGCCTGATCCAACATGGCTTCTCTTATGCTCTTATTAGGCAGATGCTGTTCCAGATTTGTAAAATTTTGGTTCATTGGTTACCGAATGTCCCATTTTGTTGCTTTTACTGATTCACTGTGCGTCATCCGCCTTGACTCCCGGTGAGAAAGGCGGACCCTGGATAACATGAATAAATAAAACCAAATCCGTTGGCATGAGAAGTGTGCAGAGGTACTGCTGGGCTCCTATTTAAGTTGGCCGCAAGAGAGGCTGCTCCTCTGGAAACATCAAGCGTGCGTGGATGCGGGCTGGGAATTTCGGAAAGGATATTAGAGCTGACCTAAAAGGAGAGAGGGGAGGGGACGGATGCCTTGAGTCACAGGCGATACAATAGAAGCACTGTGTGAGAGCCAGTTTGGCGTAGTGGTTAAGAGCGGCGGACTCTAATCTGAGAGAACCGGGTTTGATTCCCCCACTCCTCCACATGCAGCCGGCTGGGTGGCCTTGGGTCAGTCACAAGTTCCCTCAGAGCAGTTCTCTCAAGAGCAGTCCTCGAAAGAGCTCTCTCAGCCCCACCTACCTCACAGGGTGTCTGTTAAGAACATAAGAGAAGTCAACGTTGGATCAGGCCCATGGCCTATCCAGTCCAACACTCTGGGTCACACAGTGGCCAAAAATACCAGGTGCCACCAGGAGGTCCAGCAGTGGGGCCAGGACACTAGGAGCCCTCCCACTGTTGCCTTCCCCCCCAAGCACCAAGAAGAGAGAGCATCCTTTGCCCCAGCCTGAGAGTTCCTATCTATGCCTTGTGGCTAATAGCCACTGATGGACTTCTGCTCCATATGCTTATCTAATTCGCTCTTGAAGCCATCCGTGCTTGTAGCCGCCGCCACCTCCTGTGGCAGTGAATCCCATGTGTTCATCACTTTTTGGGTGAAGAAAGGAGGGGAAGGGAAAGGAGATTGTAAACCGCACTGAGACTCTGAGTGAAGGGCAGGGTATAAATCCAATATCATCTTTTTACTACTATTATTGTTTTTGTTATTATTTATTTAATATTTAATTTACTTAATTTGTTGCCCTCCTTCTGGAGAGATGCCCAGAGCATCCAGGTAACCGTTATTGGAAATGGATGCTGGATTAGAACAACCCTTTTATCCTAATCCACTGGGCTTCTTCTTTCAACCTGCAGCACGCATGCTCATCCCCCCCCCATTGTCTTTGGCAAAACAGGCTTTGCAGGTTTTTCGGCAGGGCCTCTGAAAACCCAAGAAGCCTGTGTTTCCAATAGGAAACGGACAGCGAAGCAAAAGAAACGGGCATTCCAGCCGTGATGTTTGGCGTCCCACCATCAGCTTTCTTAAAAGGGATCCCGGCTGCCAATGGAGTTTGAGAAATCTGGGAGAGGAGGGAGGGGAAATGTCAGGGTGGGCCTTATTTTCCTCAGGCCTGCCTGTTCTGGCTGTTGAGAGAGACCCCAGAAGCTGGCATCGGCACCGGTGAGAAAACTTGGTGGAGTGTCGTGTGGTGTCTCTGTCTCCAGGAGCCTTCACTTCCTGGTTCTCCTTCCATCCCTCTTTCATGTCTTCCTCAGGCTTCTTCCCAATCCATGCCCTGGCTGGCGGACCTGGTCCAGTCCAGCGAGGGATCTTTGGATGTCCTGCCGGTGCAGTGTTTTTTTTCACGACGCGGCCGACGAGTCGGCCTCCGGCGAGGAGGAGGAAGAGGGCGAAAGCAAAGAGCAGCGGGCCAAGAAGCGGCAGGTGAGGCGGCCCCACCTCGGCACTCTGTCCCGTCGGCCCTCTGGTTGCCGGCGGGGCGGCCGGAAACAACCAGTCCTTTTCCCGCAGAGGCAACAGAAGCAGAGGCAGCTGCTTGGGCGCCTCCAGGACCTGCTGCTGGGGCCCAAGGCGGACGAGCAGACGACCTGCGAAGTGCTCGACTATTTCCTGAGGCGACTGAGTTCCTCGCAGGTGGCTTCGCGAGTTCTGGCCATGAAGGTGAGGTGGGGAGGGGGGAAGGGTCTAGCTGGAATGGGGAAAGCTTTAGTTATAGAAGGGTCTGACTGGAATGGGGAAAGCTCTAGTAGAAGGGTCTGGCTGGAATGGGGGAACAGTCAATGGTCTAGCTGAAGGAAGATACGGTCCAGTGGAAGGGTCTAGCCAGAAGGGGGAAAGCCCTAGTAGCAGGGTCTAGCCGGAGAAGGGAAGGGTCTAGCCCGAATGGGGAAAGTTCTAGGCGAAGAGTCAAGGGTCTAGCTGGAGGAGGAAAGGGTCCAGTGAAGAATCTAACTGGAATGGGGAAAGCTAGAGGGTCTAGCTAGAGAAGGGATGGGTCTAGCAAGAAGGATCTCACTGCAGGAAGAAAGGGCCCAGTAGAATGGTCTAGCTGGAAGGGGGGAAAGCCCTAGTAGTGGGGTCTAGCTGGAGAAGGGAAGGGTCTAACTGAAAAGGGGGAAGCTCTTGGAGAAGAGTCAGACATCTAGCTGAAGGAAGAAGGGGCCCAGTGGAAGGGTCAAGATTCCAGCTGGAGGAGGAAAGTGTCCAGTGGAGAGTCTAGGTGGAATGGGGAAAGCCCTAGACGTGTCTAGCTAGGGAAGGGAAGGGTCTAGTGGAAGTGTCTCCCTGGCAGAAGGAAGGGCCCAGCCAAAGGGTCAAGGGTCTAGCCGGAGGAGGATTGGGTCCAGTGAAGGGACGGGCCCCGTGAAAGAGTCTAGCTGGAATGGGGAAAGCTCCAGTAGAAGCGCCATGGGGAACGGATAAGGATCTAGCCGCAGGATGAACGGGTCTAGGGTGGAAGGGGCCAGTGGAAGGCTCTAGCTGGAATGGGGAAGGGAAAAGGGGCTATCCGGGGGAGGAAAGGGTCAATCAAAGGGAAGAACCCAGTGGAGGAGCCTAGCTGGGATGGGGAGCTTCCCAGCTTTAGGAAGAAAGGGTCCCGTGAAGGGAAGGGCCTAGCTGGGAACAGAGAAGGGCCCAGGACTATCTGGAGGAGGAGCCACCCGGGGAAGAGCAGCAAAAGAGGAAGATTCTGCCCCGGATGGCGTGGGGCTGAGAGTGCCAGAACTGCTTGAATGTTCAAACACTCAAGATGCTCAGACTGAGAACAGAGGGGCTGCTTCAGCCTCACCTCTTAAGGGCTCCGCCGCCATGTTTCTCTCCCCCTCTTTGTTTGGTGTAGTGGTGAAATGCGCGGACTCTAATCTGGGAGAAGTGGGTTTGGTTCCCCACTCCTCCACATGCAGCTGCTGGTGTGACCTTGGGTCAGTCACAAGCTCTCCTGGAGCCGTTCTCTCAAGGGTGGGCCTCGAAAGAGCTCTCTCGGCCCCACCGACCTCACAGGGTGTCTTTTGTGGGGAGGGGACGGGAAAGGCATTTGTAAACCGCTCTGAGGCTCCTGTGGGTAGTGAAGGGCGGGGTATAAATCCAATCTCTTCTTCCTCCCCCTGCACATGCAGCCAGCTGGGTGACCTTGGGTCAGTCACAAGCTGTCTCCGAGCCGTTCTCTCAGGAGCAGTCCTCGAAAGAGCTCTCTCAGCCCCACCGACCAATCTCTTCTTCTGCTGTTAACAGGGACTATCCTTGGTGCTCTCGGAAGGGGGCCTCCGCGACAGAGAGGAAAAGGAGCACCCGATGGAGGAGGACTCGGGGGACTCGGAGCTCCTGCAAGGCTACCAGTGGCTGCTCCGGGACCTGCCCAAGCTGCCGCTTTTTGACAGCGTGCGGGCCACCACGGCAGTGGCCCTGCAGCAGGTGAGCCATCCTGGGCAGCAGGGAGGACTGGGCTTCTCGGGGCAGGGCTGTCCCCCTGGCAGGCCAGGAGGTCTGTTGTTCGCACTCCCCCGCCATTCAGCCGGTGCCATCTCGTTCCAGGCCATCCACATGGAGACCGAACCTCAGACCATCAGCGCTTACTTGATGTACCTTTCCCAGCATGCCCCGGTGGAGGAACAAGGGCACCACAACGACCTCGCCCTGGTGAGAGGGGGGGAGCGAATCTAGGGCCGCACACTGAGATAGTAGCGGCCGTGGTCTCTCGTGGGGTCGTTTTGTTTGGTGGTTTTCTATTAATATGTCCCCCTTCTGCCAAATACCACTGGCCTCCCTTGCATTGTGCCCTCACAAAATCCCTCTTACAGTCAGACCTTGGGTCAGTTTGGTGTCGTGGTTAAGAGCACAGAGTCTAATCTGGGAGAACCGGGTTTGATTCCCCACGCCTCCACATGCAGTCGTAGGTGTGATTTTGGGTCAGTCACAAGTTCTCTCAGAGCTGTTCTCTCAGGAGCAGTCCTCGGAAGAAGCCCCACCTACCTGACAGGGTGTCTGTCATGGGGAGGGGAAGGGAAAGGAGATTGTAAGCCGCTCTGAGACTCCAAGTGAAGGGCGGGGTATTAATCCAACTCTCCTCCTCCTCTTCGTCCTCTTCTTCTTCCTGTTCCTCCTCCGTCTCCTCTTCTTCTTTCTCTTCTTTTGAGCTTGGCATGGTCTGTTCCAGCAGTGCTTTTTCAGCTGTGGCCCCCATAATGAGAGACAATATGGGGTAGTGGTCAGAGTGTTGGACTGGGATCTGGGAGGTCTAGGTTTGATTCCCCTGCTCTGTCTTGGAAGTGCCCTGGAGGACCTTGGGCCCAGGCACACCCTCTCAGCCCTAGCCTACCTCACAGGGTTGTTGTAAGGATTAAAATGGAGAAGAGAACGATGCCAGCTGCTTCAGGTCCCCACTGGGGAGAAAAGCGGGGCATAAATGAAATAAAATGACTTTCCAGTCTGTCAGGTGCCCTTCCCTTTTGGCTTCCCAGAAACATGTGACAACTGTTTTATCCCAGGGGACTAGCAGTAAAGCCCGTTGTGAAAGCAATACAACGGGATCTAGAAAAAGGCTCTGGGGGAGTGCTCTGGCTTTGGGCAAACAGTGTCAATTTGCTGTGGTGACCTCAGCAGGGTATAATGACAGAGTCCACTGTTTTCTCCAGAGGAACTGATCTCTGCTACCTGAAGAGCAGTTGTAATTGTGAGTGATCTGTAGCCCTCACCTGGAGATTGGCAGCAATTGTTACCCAGGACAAAGTGGCTGGTTTGGAGGGTGTAGTCTATGGCATTCTACCTGTCTGAGGTCCCACCCCTCTGCAAACCCCACCCTCTCCAGGCTCCACCCCTCAAATCCCCAGGTATTTGTCAGCATGTAGTTGGCAACCCCATCTCCTTCCCAGCTAACCATCAACCTACCATTATCTGCCCCTTTGACTTCAGCTGATTTCTGCCCTCCCTTCTGCAGAGCAGTTGTAATTCTGAGTGCTCTCCAGCCCTCACCTGGAGATTGGCAACAATGGTTCCCTATGTGGGACTGACTGGTTTGGAGGGTGGAGTCTATGGCAGTGTACCTGTCTGAGGTCCCACCCCTCCTCAAACCTCACCCTCTTCAGGCTCCATCCCTCAAATCTCCAGGAATTTCCCATCTGGAGTTGGCAACCCTATCAGGACTGGCCCCAATGTGTTTTCTCCCAAAGGCCAAAGTAGGTGACAGGACCAAGCTTAGTTGCCTACCAACAGGCATTGAGGGGAATGTAGGGTTGCCAGCTCTAAGGAGGGAAATACCTGGAGTTTTGGGGGGTGGATTCTGTAGTGGGCAGCATTGGGCGGGGTGGGGGGGCGGAAGGACTCAGCAGGTATAATGTCATAGGGTCTACCCTCCAAAGCAGCCATTTTCTCCAGGGGAAACTGATCTCTGTCATCTGGAAATCAATTGTAGCAGTGGGAGATCTCCAGGTCCCACCTGGAGTTTGGCAACCCTAGGGGAAAGTGTGCTGCACAGCAGGGGGTTGAAGAGAATGGTTTGATGGGTGCTGGGCCAAGATTGGCAACAATAGTTCCCCAGGAGCAAATAGCTGGGTTGGAGGGTGGAGTCTATGGCACTGTAACCTGTCTGAGGTCCCCATCTCCCCAGGCAGCTTTTAAAACATGATCCTGGGACCTACACACCACCAGACATTCCAACTGCCTGGGGGGGGAGTATGAGGTGTGGAATGGAGTGAAGTCCAATCAGCTTCCATATGCAAAAGACCTTGAAGGTTCCATATGCAACTGACATTCCAACTGCCTTGCGGGGAGGGGGGTGAGTTTGAGGTGTGGAATGCAGTGAAGTCCAATCAGCTTCCATATGCAAAAGACCTTGAAACACTGGGCGGGACTGCACAAAGCAGCCAGTCAACCCAGCCAGCGTCTTCTGACTGACAGTTCAAGCGTCCATACACTAAAAGAGTGCATTTTGGAACTTTGGCACCCACTACTCAATTATATATAAGGAGAGATGCTGGGTGTTTTTTTTTTGTTTTTTTTAAATGCCTTGAAGCTGTTTTATCCCATAAATTCCATAGATTCTGTTGTTGCTGGGTTTTTTCCCCATTTCTTTTTCTTCCCCTGCTGGTAAAAAGTTTTTATTACTTTTTAAAAATCCTTTTTTTTTTGGATTTTTAAAAAAAATTATTCTGAGAGTTACTTTTTTACACCACCCTTCCTCCAAGGAACACAGGCTTTTCCCTCACCCCCCCCCCATTTTATCCTCGCAACAACCCCATGAGGTAGGCGAGGCCTGGAGAAAGAGTGACTAGCCCAGGGTCACCCACTGAGGTCCTCCCGTTCCCCATTTTATCCTCGAGACAACTCCGTGAGGTAATTTAGGCTGAGAAAGTTTGAGTGGCCAATGGCCATGCTGTGAGCTTCTGGTGGAAGGGGAGCTTGAACCCAAGTCCCCTTAGCCCAGCGCTGTGAACCACTATCCCAGATTAGCTGTGTGATTTTTATAATGCTTGGTTTGTTATATTTTGCTTTGTTTTTTGCCATCGGTGGGACAGAAAAGTGGGATAGAAATCTTTTTTTTTTTAAGTCAATAAATGAATGCATTTTCTGCCAGCTTTCTGTCAGAATCCTGGTTAAATCAGTACTCAACACCAAGCACCATTCACTTCAAAGAAAGTTAAGTTTATTGAGACGTTGATGGATACCATACTGAACATGAGCTTTGTTAGGACTGAAGTTGAAAGCGCGAAGGTTGTAAATATATGGTGTTCAAGCAAAGGCTCTAAAGATCAGGACCCAATCACCCCACGGCATTTGTCTGCCAGAAATAACAGTAGACTACCCCCACACACACTAATCACGTACCCCTCTACAGAAATAAAGCACATCAGAGCCTTTAGGAAAGCGAAAGCATTTCGGTTTTTCACAGCCATCTCCCCCTCCTCCTTCCTCTATGGCTGGTGGATCATGAAATGCATAGTGAGCCTGACACTTTCCTACCAACGAGAAGTACGGAATCTTCATAGTCAGTCCAACTTCGCTCGTTCACCCCGCTCCTCCCGGCTCTCTCCCTTGCAGGATGTGGCCCGGCTGATCGTGGAGCGCTCCACCATTATGTCTCACCTCTTCTCGAAGCTCTCCTACTGCTCGGAGTCGGACGCCGTCCTGGTGGCTCTGCTCTCCGTCTTCTCCCGCTACGTGCAGCGCATGCGCCAGAGCAAGGAGGGCGAGGAGTTGTACAGCTGGGTGGGTGCTCCTTTTCTCTCCATTCGCTCGCTTTTCTTGGAACCTGCCTTCCTTTTAGTCACTCGCTTCCTTCTCCTTCCATGCCTTTTTTTTGCAGTCGGACTCCCAGGATCAGGTTTTCCTCCGCTGGATCAGCGGGGAAACGGCAACGATGCATATCCTCGTAGTCCATGCCATGGTGATTCTGCTGACACTGGGGCCTCCTCGAGGTGATTGTCTTTCTGTGCAATGTAAGCAATTAGAATTACATACTCTGCAGTTGTGGACAGATTTACATCGGGACCACGCAGCGTAGCATCAAGACAAGAAAAAAAGAACATGAAAGACACGGCAGACTTGGCCAGCCTGAAAAATCAGCAGTGGCTGAACATAGCCTAATTGAAACAGGACACAGTATCTTATTCCAAGACACTGAAAGGCTGGACAACACATCCAATCCCCTTGTCAGATTACACAGGGAAGCCATTGAAATTCATAAACATACATTTCAACAGGAAATTGTTGAGTTTAAACAAGAAATCTCTTGAGTTTAAAAATAAATAGAGCATGGTTTCCTGTCCTGAAAAACACAAAATGCCCTACGTCTTACAACAGCACTACAGATAAGATTAGAATTTCAACAGCTAACCCATATGCAAAAGAACCTCCTCAGGAAAACTCCTCCATTAGCATGTCACAGCCTGGGGAACTCCTACAGGATAATGACTCAGCCCTACCCCACCTTCCTGAGTAGATATAAATTACCTGCCGACCATTTTTCTTCTCACATTGACACAGAGAGTACTCCATATTTCTGTGTTACACCTCTGAGGATGCCAGTCACAGCTGCTGGCGAAATGTCAGGTCCGACAATGCCAAGACCACGGCCATAGAGCCCGGAAAATCTACAACAACTAATTAGAATTGGGTTTCTGTGGGTCATGGATTCGGGGTCTCCCACCTGGGGGCCCTGGAGATGATACGCGGTTGGGTCTTAGTTGCCTGTCTCATCGAGCTCAGTTTGAGGGAATCTTGGAAGGGCTCGTGCAAAAGAATCCATGGGGAATTTCTAATAACAGGGCTGCACTTATTGGCAAGAATGCAGAAAACAAATACCGGTGCTCTGTTGAATATTTCGGCTGCCTTTTTTGTAAAAGATCCCAGAGTTTCTAGACCTCACTGATGCAAAACGGAGGCCTGTTCAGAAAGCAAAAGTAATGGCTGGGTACGGTTTCTAGAAATCCTTGGCCAAGATTTTAGGTTTCTACACACCACCCCTTGGGAATGGCAGAGTGGAACGAAATGCACAGACGTCGTTGAGTTTTATAAACGAGAGAGAGGGGGGGCAAGATTGCGCATTTCTTGGCGCAGAATTTTGGGCAATGGGGGGATTTTTGACGCTCCGTGGAGAATGTACCCATGGCTCTGAAAACAGCAAAATTATTTATTTGTCTGAAATGTTTCTATGCTGCTTTTCCACCTGATCAGGGCCCACAAGGCAGCAAACCAAAAAAAAATTAAAAGGTTTTATTGAAATATAGTTATAGTATAAAATAATTCAATTAGAACCCCAAATAAGCAGCATTAGAAGGAGGGCCGGTAACCGTTATTGGGGGTATGCCAGACAAAACAAAAAAAGTCCTCACCTGCTGGCAAAAGACACCGATAGAGGGAGATGGACGAATCTCCCTGGGGAGGGGAGTTCCAAAGTTTTGGTGCCACCACCAAGGCGGCCCTTTCTTGGGATGCCGCCCATCTAGTTTCAGGTTGTGGGGGCAACTGAAGCAGGCCCTCCCGAGACGTCTGGAGCGGCTGGGCTCGGTCATATCCACTTGGATAGTTTTTGTGTTTCTCCTTACCTTGGGCTGCCTGCCGAATTTTCGGTTATCATGTCTGAGCAAGAGGTAAACCGAATAATTCTCTTCCCTCGATCGTTCACTTATAAAGCTGGGGACGGTGATTTCTACACGCTGCTGAACATCTGGTTCCCAGAGAAGAAGCCCATCCCCACGGCGTTCCTGGTGGACACTTCGGAAGAGGCCCTGCTTCTCCCGGATTGGCTAAAGCTGCGGATGATCCGCTCGGAGGTTCCACGGTTGGTGGACGCCGGTAAGAAGGCCTCAGAGGAAAGTCACGGGGGGCTTCTCTGCTCGTACTTTCCTGTGCACTTCTGGGAATGCAGCATGCTGCGCAGCTCAGCAGGAGGAGGAAGAGATGTGGGTTCTACACCACGGGAGCTGGCGTGGCGTAGTGGTTAAAGGGTCAGATTAGGATCTGAGAGACCCAGGTTCGAATCTCACTTTGCCATGGAAGCTGTGTTGGTCTGCAGTAGGACAGGTAGACAAGTCCCAGTTTGAATCTCTGCTTCGCCACAGAAGCTTGCTGGGTACACTTGGGCCAGTCACTCCCTCTCAGCCTAACCTACCTCACAGGGTTGTTGTGAGAATAAAATGGAGGAGAGGAGAACTATGTTGGCCATTTTGGTTACTTATTGGGGAGAAAGGCGGGGAAAAGGGAAAGTAAATTAATAAATTTTAGAATGAGGTTCCAGATTCCAGTTGCGGGCTGTTCCGCGTGGGAATTAACACAAATCCCATATGTTGACTGGCATGATGGTGGTTTTTAATGCCCTGGTACAAATTGAAAAGTTATTAATTGCATGCTTTTCAGCCAACAAAAAAACCTCTTCCGTGGCAAATTGAGGCAATTAAAGAACCCCACATGCGCATTGATTAAAACAATACGTTTTTAGCTGGCTTTCATGGCGTGAGTCCTCGGTACGGTCTTGGTCTAGGTGCAGTGGAAGGGACCCTGCTTGCTCCTGTCTCTCTCCCCTTCTTGTAACAGCTAGCAGATAGGTTCCTGCCCCGAAGAGGCTACAGTCTAAAACTGGACAGGGGAAAGTGATTGAAGGGAGACAAGGCGGAAGATGGGTATGAGGGTCACACAAGGGGGAGTTCAGTTGCATGTAGATGAAGAAGAAGAAAAAGAAGTAGTGGTTGTAGTAGTAGTAGTTGGATATGTACCCTGCCCTTCACTCGGAGTCTCAGGGCTGCTTACAATCCCCTCCCCACAACAGACACCCTGTGAGGTAGGTGCAGCTGAGAGAGCTCTGTCGAGAACTGTTCTTGAGAGAACAGCTCTGAGAGAACTGTGACTGACCCAAGGTCAACCAGCTGGCTGCATATGGAGGAGGAGTGGGGAATCAAACCCTGTTCTCCAGATTAGAGTCCACGGCTCCTAACCTCGACACCAAACTGGCAGGGAAGGGGGATGGAGTGAACTTTTGGGAGCTTGTGATCTTGGCGTTCATGCCCCCAAATCCCCCGGGGGTGGCAAAATCAGGGACTCCGCTGCGCACAGGGAATTTTTAACCCCACACTCTGGGGGGTGGTCTGCTTCAGCCCTCCAGGACCTGGAGCCCCAGCAGCTCCTCCTCTTTGTCCAGTCCTTCGGCATCCCCGTCTCCAGCATGAGTAAACTCCTGCAGTACCTGGATCAGGCCGTCTCCCACGATCCTCAGACCCTGGAGCAGAACATCATGGACAAGAGTAAGGGAGGCGTTTGCCGTTTTTTATTGGGGGGGGGCGTGCTCTGAAACCCAGCCCTTCCCAGTGTCTCTGCAAAATCCGCCTTGTGTTGAGTCGGCAGCACGGGGGCATCGGGGCTCTGCATCTGTTGTGGTTTCCGCGGGAGCTCCGTTGAAAAGAGCAGGATGTTCGTTCGTGGGGCGGCGTTTCGGCTTCCCGAAAATTGCAGCCTTTTTATTCGCAAGAACTCCCCCAAGTTCCTAGCCCTCGTGGTTGTTCGGATAGTGGGGAGGGTTGGTTTTCCGGGAACTGGGCTGCGGGGGGTGGGGGGGGGAGGCCTTCCCTGGGAACAGCAAAAGAGAGGTCACTTTATGAAACCACAGACGCAACAAATTTTGTGGAATAAATGTCAAAGCAACATGCAAATAATTTCCACGTGTTGCGGAATTCCCAGCTTCGATACATACCTTTGGACTATCTGGATGCTACTTTCGCCCCCCCCCCCCCCCCGACTCTACATTTTTGTGTCTTGGGGGTAGCCATGTTGGTCTACAGTGAAACAGCGGGATTCGAATTCACTGCCGCCTTAGAGACCAGCAGGATTTTCAGGGTATAAAACTTTCAGAAATTTTTTTAATTATTTTTATTAAAATTGTCAAATGTTTAACAGAGTAATACAAACATTGTCAACTTGGTGAGCTACATTAAGAAAAGCATTCTTTTTAAAAAACAGTTCAATAATACATTTTAATGTGCCCTTATAGTATTTAGTTGAGTAGTGCTAATTACATAGATATTTTGTATCGGGAGGCAATTCAAAGAAAAGGACTGAGCTGACTAAGTGCCAATCTTTGACTATGAAAAGAATGTTAACTGCTTTTTAACTTTATATCAAGAGGTCTTTTCTCTCAAAAAAAAAGTGACAATTTTTCCGATGGATTGTACAAATCCCTCTCATTACGGCTCTCGTTGAAGAAGACCGAAGGGGGCTCTGACTCTTGAAAGCTTGTATCCCCGAATTCTATTTGGTCTCGACGGTGCTAGTGGACTTGAATATAGCTCTGGGTTTTTTTTAGCTAGGCCTGTTCTTGCGTTTGGTGCCTTCCATCCTGGCCCGGCCATGAACTGCAATCTTTCCAAATCAAAGAGCAGGATTCTATATGTTTCAATTTCGACAGTGATTTCTGTCCACAGATAGGCAGCCTTGTTCTGCAAATAGATGGAGGAGAAGAAAAGGATGAAGATCACTTTCTGTCCCCAAAGCTCTGCCACTGAACCATGGGGACAGAAAGCAATTTGCATCCAGCTTGGCATGTATAAGGTCCCAGGTTCAGTCTCTGGCACCTCCAGTTTAAAAGGAGCAGGCAGGAGGTGATGTGAAAGACCCTCTGCCTGAGACCCTGGAGAGCTGTCAAGAGGGGCTGTGGCTCAGTGGAAGAGCATCTGCTTGGCATGCAGAAGGTCCCAGGTTCCATCCCCAGCATCTCCAGTTTAAATGGACCAGGCAGGAGGTGATGGGAAAGACCTCCTCCCAAGACCCTTGGGGAGCTGGGCTGCCAGTCTGCGTGGACAATACTGACCTTGATGGACCAGGGGTCCATGAAGGCAGCTTCATTGGTTCATTGGGGAGAAAAGTGAGGTTATAAATGAAATAAATAATAATAAAGCAAGCATAATGGGCCTAGTTTGGACTGATTGCCCCCCTTCAGCCTCCTCCCACAGGCGGTCACTAGCTCCGGCCACGATCGGAGTCCTGCAGAGTCCGAGAATTTTCCATAGCCACTGTCTGGCGAACACTTTAAAAGGAGAGGAGAAAGCAGAATTCTCCATTCTCCCGGCTTTTCACCAGCCAGGGGTCTAGATGCGGGGACACTGCACGGGAAGGGGTTCTTATCCCTGGGGCACGTTGGTTGCATGGGACTTGCCCTGTGTAATCCGCCTTGAGTGAGGACAGGCTACAAACAATAGAGAAAGAGAATCCTGAGGCTGGAGTTCCCAGTGTAGGTCAACAGCCAACGGCCGGACTTCTAGAGCAGGGTGGTTTTGAGCGCAGCTCAGCTGAGCTGCTAGGAGACAGAAGAGAGCGTCCGATGTGCTCCCTCCAAGCTGTGGAGTCTCATGAGAAAACCTCTACTCTGTGAGCTCCTGGCATTAAAGTGGTGAGCGAGCGATTCGGCTGCTGCATGAATTAGCTCGCTCCGGAGCCGTCTGCCCCGAGCTGAGACAAAAATGTGTGAGCCGGAGGCTAAAAAAACGGTGAGCTGGCTCGCACTAGCTCAGCTTAGAGGGAACACTGGTGCTGACCCGATTGTTCTCTTTCAGACTACATGGCTCACCTCGTCGAGGTCCAGCATGAGAGGGGAGCGACGGGGGGACAGACCTTCCACTCGCTTCTCACCACCTCCTTGCCCCCACGCCGAGGTACGGTAATCGGGTCCTTTGCTTCTCGCCCTGGAAATAGATTGGGCTGGGCCTTCCTCCTTGGTGGCTTTCCAGTCTTGGCGCCACCGACTCAGACTTCTCTGTGCATAGAAAGCGAGTGTGCCAGGGGAGAAGCTCGGGCTATGAGCTTTTTTCATGACTTGCTGGTGTTTCGCAGGAAAAGGATGTTGGGGGGGGGGGTTATGTGCAGTGAGGAACATTTAAATATGTAATCTCTCATCTGTATCGAGGGGGGGCATGGCTCCGTGGAAGAGAATCTGTTTCGTTTGAAGAAGGTCCCAGGGTCAATCCCTGGCATCTTCGGTTAAAGGGACCGGGCAGGAGGTGATGAGAAAGACCTCCGCCTGAGACCCTGGAGAGCTG
The DNA here is from genome assembly GCF_001447785.1 of Gekko japonicus. Lineage (NCBI taxonomy): Eukaryota > Metazoa > Chordata > Lepidosauria > Squamata > Gekkonidae > Gekko > Gekko japonicus. The sequence continues at coordinate 136,031 of NW_015172553.1, read as the reverse complement.
TAAAGAGGGGCCGTGGCTCAGTGGCAGAGCCTCTGCTTGGCGTGCAGAAGGTCCCAGGTTCAATCCCTGGCATCTCCAGTTAAAAAGGACCAGGCAGGAGGTGATGGGAAAGACCTCCGCCTGAGACCCCGGAGAGCTGTAAAGAGGGCCGTGGCTCAGTGGCAGAGCCTCTGCTTGGCGTGCAGAAGGTCCCAGGTTCAATCCCTGGCATCTCCAGTTAAAAAGGACCATGCAGGAGGTGATGGGAAAGACCTCCGCCTGAGACCCCGGAGAGCTGTAAAGAGGGCCGTGGCTCAGTGGAAGAGCATCTGCTTGGCATGCAGAAGGTCCCAGGTTCAATCCCTGGCCTCTCCAGTTAAAAAGGACCAGGCAGGAGGTGATGGGAAAGACCTCTGCCTGAGACCCCGGAGAGCTGTAAAGAGGGGCCGTGGCTCAGTGGAAGAGCATCTGCTTGGCATGCAGAAGGTCCCAGGTTCAATCCCTGGCATCTCCAGTTAAAAGGACCAGGCAGGAGGTGATGTGAAAGACCCTCTGCCTGAGAGACCAAAGAGCCGCTGCTGGTCTGAGCAGACAAGACTGACCTCAATGGGCCAAGGGTCTGATTCAGTAGGCAGCTTCCTGTGTTCAGGCGTGTGTCTCCTTGGCTTTTTAACCATGAGATTCTTAATACTCGGTTGTAATCTCTCCGCAGACAGTGATGAAGCTTCCCGGCCAAAAATTAATCTCGAGGCTCCACAAGGGCAGGGAAGAATCCGAGCTCTGGCCCAGATCCGAGTCCTGGGTCCCGAAGATGACCTGGCAACCATTATCCTTCAGGTAACCCCCCACCGACCGAGTGGGGAAGTGGCCCCGTGCTGAGCTTCCCTTGCGAGCCGGACCTCAGAAAAGCCCTGCTGGGTCGGCTCATCCGGCCCGACGTCCCATTTCCAGCGAGGTGTGGCCAGCTGGCTTTGGGCTGCAAAGAAGTCGGGTATGGTCTGCTCTCCAGCCAACTGAGTGGTTCGAGTATAGACTGTCTCTGAACATGGAGGTTCAATTCAGCCATTATCAGTCATAGCTTGATAGGCCACAGATTCCGTCTGCCGTCTAAATTTTTAAAGCTATCTGAGCTAGTGACGGTTGGTACATCTTGTGGCAGAGGGTTGTATGGAGAGGGTGTAGCCCCTCCCCCCTTTGCCGTCTCTCATCGTATTCACAAACACCTGGATCCCATTGTCCCTGTAGGAAAATTCCTCAATGCTTTGTGTTGTTATTTTGAGTCTGGGGCTTTCATTTTAGAAAAGAGACAACTGAGGTCCGAGGGCAGGGGAACATGATAGAACAGGGGTGTCAAAGATGCGTCCCGGGGGCTGGATAAGGCCCCCGGAGGACTTCTATCAGGCCCACAGTGGAACTGGCTGTCTTCTGCTTCTTCTTCCAGTTCTGCTGCTGCTGCGTCATCGTAGGTTTGCAGCTTGCAGATACACACCTGAACAGCATACTCAGGATTGCAACAGCACAGACATTTTGATGCAGTAATTCAGAGCAAGAGGTGTCCGTTATCAGACTCTGTTAAATAAACAAAATATTGCAAGAGTGCTGATGTTTTAAGCATGTTTTTATTTTAAGTAAAATAAACCTTGTGCTTGTGTTCTTTATAAAGTTTATATCTCCACTACCTGGCATTACACTTTTAGGACACACATGGCCCGGCCCAACAAGGTGTCATTTATGTCAGATCCAGCCCTCATAATAAATGAAGAAGAAGAAGAGATTGGATTGATACCCCGCCCTTCACTACACAAAGGTGTCTCAAAGCACCTTACAAAATCCTTTCCCTTCCCCTGCCCACAACAGACACCCTGTGAGGTCAGTGGGGCTGAGAGAGCTCTTGACAGAAACTGCTCTTTTTTAAGGACAGCTGTGCCAGAACTGTGGCTTGCCCAAGGTCATCCAGGCAGATGCAAGTGGAGGAGTGGGGAATCAAACCCGGTTCTCCCAGATTAGAGTCTGCGCACTTAACCCCTACACCAAACTGGCTCTCTAATGAGTTTGACACCCCTGCGATAGATGTTTATAAATTATGCGCAGGGTAGAAAGAGTGGATAGAGACAACTGTTTCGCCCCATCCCAAAGTCCTAGACCTTGAGTACATCCAACAAAGACGATGGGCAGTAGATTTGGGACGGACGAAAGGAAATAACTCTTTTCGCACCAAATGATTACAACATTCAGTTTGCTGCCAGAGGACGTGGTGATGACCACAGGCATAGGCGGTTTTAAAAAGAGATTAGGCAGACTTGTGAAGGTAGATCTATCAGGGGCTACTAACTGTAGTGAAAAAGGGGACCTCTGTGTTCAGAGGCAGTTGGCCGCTGAATCCCAGTGCCAGGAGGCAGCCTCATGACAAGACCTCCATGTCCTATTTGTTGGACCTCCAGAGGAACTGGTTGGCCACTGCGTGAGACAGGATGCTGGACTAGATGGACCACTGCTCTAGTCCAGCAGGGCTCTTCTGGTGTTCTTTTCAAGGGAAGGCCTCGGCCTCTATGCCCTCTTGTTGGACCTCCAGAGGAACTGGTTGGCCACTGCGTGAGACAGGATGCTGGACTAGATGGACCACTGCTCTGGTCCAGCAGGGCTCTTCTGGTGTTCTTAATTGGGTTGTTGTTGTTTTTTAAATTTTAACACAGAGTTACTAACAGTACATCTTTTCCATCTTTCCCAGCTGTTTCCACTGAACCCAGATCCCCGCTGGCAGAACTTGAACCCCCGTCCCCTTTCCCTGGCTCTGCAGCAAGCCCTGGGCCAAGAGCTGGCTCAGCTTCGCCAGGGGAGCCCCCCGGCCCCGGGAACAGCGGCGCGTCTCCTCCAGGCGTTGGGAGCACTGTTGAACTCCCCCCACGGCCGGGCGCTGGTGGTGATGATGCATAGAAACCACGCCGTGTCCTGCCCACTGATGCGCTTGCTCTACCAGTACCAGGTGAGGAGGTTTCCGTCTCGGCAAATGTCGAGTCCAGTGGGGGCGCCTTTAAGACCCACAAAGTTTTATTCAAGGTAGGAGCTTTCGTGTGCAAGGCACACTTTATCAGACACAGTGAAATGGAACTTACCAGTCCGTACATATAAGGCAGAGGTTGAACAGCAACTTATTTATTTATTTGTTTGTTTTTCGCATTTATATCCCGCCCATCCCGTGAACAATTAGTACACAATATAATGAAATTAGCTGTTTTAGATTTTCCGGGCTGTATGGCCGTGGTCTTGGCGTTGTAGGACCTGACATTTCGCCAGCAGCTGTGACTGGCATCCTCAGAGGTATAACACAGAAAGATGGAGTGTTCTCTTGTGTCAAGGTGAGAAGAAAAATGGTAGACAGGTAATTTATATCTACTCAGGAAGTTGGGGTAAGGCTGAGTCATTATCTTGCAGGAGTTCCCTAGGCTGTGAAACACGCTAATGGAGGAGCTTTCCTGAGGAGGTTCTTTTGTATGTGGATTGGCTGTTGAAATTCTAATCTTATCTGTAGTGCTGTTGTAAGATGTAGAACATTTTGTGTTTTTCAGGACAGGAAACCATGCCCTATTTATTTTTAAACTTTCTTCTTTCCTATGTTAGGGATTCTTACGAAAGGGACTGAGAATAAAATGACCCGTTGCTGGGTTTGCTATAGACCTCTGATCAGATCTTGGAAGCTAAGTGGGGTCGGTACTTGGAAGGGAGACCACCAAGGAAGACTCTGCAGAGGAAGGTCATGGCCAACCACCTCTGCTTCTCACTTGCCTTGAGAGCCTCTTGTTGGAGTCATCATAAGTTAGTTGCTGTAGATTTTCCGGGTTGTGTGGCCATGGTCTTGGCATTGTAGAACCTGACGTTTCGCCAGGAGCTGCGACTGGAATCCTCAGAGGTATAACACAGAAAGATGGAGTACTCTCTGTGTCAAGGTGAGAAGAAAAAGGGTAGGCAGGTAATTTATATCTACTCAGGAAGGTGGGGCAGGGCTGAGTCATTATCTTGTAGGAGTTCCCCAGGCTGTGAAACATGCTAATAGAGGAGCTTATAACTATATAATGAAATGTTTTAACAGAGGGAAACAGGAATAACAAGCTAAGTTTGTCAGGTCATCACTGTTTGGATTGAATTCCGAGGAAAAACAGTGAGGCAAATAAATATGCCACAATTGGAGATAGATGTGTAAATGTAACCTTCGTCGTTGTGGAGTGCTAAGAGCAATCAACCGAGACCCTGCTATCACGCTGGAGAGAAGTGTGCCTGAACATGAAAGCTTGTACCTCGAATAAAACTTTGCTGGTCTTAAAGGTGCCGCTGGACTCGAACTTTGTTCTACTGCTTCAAAACAACACAGCAACCCACCTGGATCTACCTTGGCAAATATGTTATTCAGTGGCTTCCCATCTCTGCTCATACCAGGGGGTGCAAAATTAAAGTCTGCTCTGGTATCCAGAATTTCACTCACTCTTTCGGTTCCGTGGGCTTTGGGGCCGTACTGCGATGCTGTTGTTATCCAGCCTTTGGAGGAAACCGCATAGGTAACTTTTCTCTTTGTTAAACCACCCCCCCTCTTTTCAGCGCCTCGTCCCCCAGGACACGACCTTCTCCTCACTGTTCTTCAAAGTCCTCATGCAGATGTTGAAGTGGCTGGAGAATCCAGCTGTGGAAGAAGGACCTCTCCGGACGCAGCTCAAGTCCTTCGCCGTCCAGTATTCATCCAAGCACAGGATCAACGATGGTAAAGCGGGCGCTGTCCCATGTGGGGAATGTCATTGAACAGTCAAACTTTTGCTTAAAGGTGTTTTGGCTGATTGTATTTTTTTAATTGGGGTTGTGAGCATACCGTCAAGCAGTCCCAAAATCCCATTTTCACACCAGGCTCCCAAACCCCTTCCTCCCGTCTCTGTCAAAAACCTTTTTACCCACATATATTGAATGTCCTCTCTTGAAGACACCCCCCCCCCCCCCATAACCACAAAACCTTTCTGTGTGGCCTGTTTTGCGTCCTTGCTGGGAGTTCCAGGCCTTGAATCAAACAAGAAGGACCAAGGCTGGCAAAACCAAGTGTGAGTTTGTGAGTCACACTTCATTCCTTCCCTCCCGTTTTTCCCCCACAGTTCGAGGGGGGTTCCTCCACCTGGCGGACGCGCTGGCTTTCCGCCGCGACACTGACATGATCGGCTCCACCGTGCAGGCCATCGTAGCTACCCTGAAGTCTAGTGAAAAATACAACGTGGAACCTGAGCTCGTCAGCAAAGGTGGGGGCCTGCTAAGGTATCAGTATCGGGGGGGGAAGCAGGATAAGTTCGTTCCCTGTGATGGGCTGACTGCTCAGGGAGTACGAGCCCCCTTGCCGGGAGTAGCCTTTTTCTGAACAAGAGCAAGTTTGGCCTGGTGAAACTAGCGAGTTTAAGCTGCATTGTGATATACCCGAGTCATTTTTATCGGTCCCTCTAGCGCAAGGTGCAGGCTTTGGGCTCTCTCGTTTCTTACCCTCTGTTACCCGGAGTAATTACGATGACTCTCTCGATATGTGAAAAAGGAATCACTCTGCGTAGAGCCTTGAAGAACTCACAGTGAAATTTTATTCATGTATGTTTTAAATCATTAGCGTCCTGGGCGGCCTCGTGAGAGCAGAAAGGTGGGACGTAAATTCTGTAAATAAAAACAAATAGATAAATTTAGTTGTAGATTTTCCGGGCTGTATGGCTGTGGTCTTGGCATTGTAGAGGTAATTGATATCTGCCCAGGAAGGTGGGGTAGGGCTGAGTCATTATCTTATAGGAGTTCCCCAGGCTGTGAACATGCTAATGGAGGAGCTTTCCTGAGGAGGTTCTTTTGCATATGGATTGGCTGTTGAAATTCTAATCTTATCTGTAGTGCTGTTGTAAGATGTAGACCATTGTAGGACGTCAGGTCCTACAATGCCAAGACCACAGCCATACAGCCTGGAAAATCTACAACAACTAATGAACTCCGGCCATGAAGGCCTTCGACAACAAATAGATAAATTTGTCCAGTAAGCCTACTGTTTCGCAATAGTCACTTGACCACAACCTTCAGGTATCCCGCTCTGCGGTTTCCTTTGCGTCATGGTTAATTTTGGCACTTTCGGCAAGAGCTACGGTGAATTTTGCGTTCTCGTGAAGTGCCTCAGGATCCTTTCTTTTCTCCCCTGCCCCCCCGTCTCTCTTCCCCCTAGTCCTTCAGGGCCTGACGGAAACACGTTCACCCTACCTGGAGGAGCTCCTGGCCGCCCTCTTCTCGGTCACTAACGAGACCTCGTCCCGCTTTCCTGCCACGGGCCCCATCGCTGTGGTGAGCTCACTGCTGCTCCAAGACCAAAATGAGACCGCCATGAAGAAAGAAGCAGAGGCATGCAGGTGGGCCGGGAGGGGGTGGTTTTTCTCTCTTCTGATTATTCATATTTTCCTGGTTTTATAGATTTTTCTCCTCAGTAAGATTTTTCTAAGGATGTAATGAAGGCCTATTAAATTTCAGACCTTCCTTTTGTAGGTTAGATTAATTTTCTAGCTAATGTTCGCAGACAAGACGATAACAATTCTTTTGGTATAAAGTTCATGGTTTTCAATTGTTTAGGGGGAAACTTTGCCGTGTCTGGGTCAAGAAGAACTTTAGCTTTGTATCGGGGGGGGGGGGGGGGAAACACCTTTGTTTGGGGTATAGAGAATCCTCGGCAAATATTATTCAGGTTAGTTTAAGTAAACATTTAGATGTTATGTAACCCCATCTTTCATTACATTTGACCAATAAGGGATTTTTTTATTCAAATGATGTATAACTCTTTGTAACCAATTATGCTTTTTGGATGTTATTTTCATGATGATGTCATTTAAAGTATAAAACTTCATGTATTTCCTGATTGTGCTCAGAAAGCAGTCAATTTTTGATAGGCTGGTTTGGCCTAACTGTTTCCTAGTGATTGATTGCCATTAAACACTAAGACCTTCCTCCTCCTTGATTGGGAATTTATTTGTATAACACTTTGGTTTACCCCCACATGACTGATTTCATCCCTGCAGCGCCGAAATGGCCCGGCTGGGCCCCTCCTTCGGCCTTTTCATTGACTGGCTGGAGATGCTGGATCCTGAGGTGATAAGCAGTTGCCCGGATCTCCAACAACGGCTGCTCTTCTCGTGGAACAAGGTGAGGGGGGGCGGTTCGTGAAATGGGACAACGACAGGAGCTGGAAATCGGGTGGTGTCCTTCGCTCCGGTGCTGAAACTAGCAAGCGGAAGCTTCACATGAAGCTACCTGGCTCCAGAAGGCGGTGTGGAGAGCAATGCTCCCTCTAAGCTGTGGAGTCTTGTGAGCAAGAATTCTGCTTTGTGAGCTTACTGGCATTAAAGTTGTGAGCGAGCGATTTGGCTGCGGCATAAATAAGTTTGCTGTGGAGCCCTCCTTCCTGAGCGAAAACAAAAACGTGTGAGCCGGAGGCTAAAAAGCTGTGAACTGGCTCACACTAACTCAGCTTAGAGGGAACACTGGTGGCGAGCACCCAGGCAAAGCTGAAATGGTAACTTTTGGTTGAGGATATTGGGACATTTGGTTAATATAGCAGTGTTTGCCCAGTCGTAGAAGCCTGATACTGAGCACAGTAAATAAATTTCCCAAGAAGTTCCCAAGAAGAAATTTCCCAAAAAGTAATAACTTATATTTATTCAAGTAGATCCAGTTCAGGTTGCAGTCAAAAGAAGCTTTATCTAAAGAGTACTTTCCCTATCACAAGTGGTCACCTAAATCCAGCATCATGTGTGTGGAAGTAGGAGGGCATTGTTTCTACAGGAGAAACTGTAGAGATGTGTGACTCCCTGAAAAGCCATGTGGATGATGGGAAAGAACAAAGTACGCACAGAGAGAGGAGGGGTCGGAAGGCAGCTCCCAGGTTAAGAAGAAGAATAAGAGATTGAATTTATACCCCGCCCTTCACTCAGAGTCTCCTTTCCCTTTCCCTTCCCCTCCCCACAACAGACACCCTGCGAGGTAGGTGGGGCCGAGAGAGCTCTGAGAGAACTGCTCTTGAGAGAACAGCTCTGAAAGAACCGTGGCTTGTCCAAGGTCACCCAGCAGCTGCATGTGGAGAAGTGGGGAATCAAGCCCGGTTCTCCCAGATTAGATTCTGCGCTCCTAACCACTACACCAAGCTGACAAAGAGAGTTATCCCATTCAAGGAGCTAAGACCTATACACACTTAAGAGTGATGTAGCGCCCCCCAGTGTCCAGGCATGCTGCGTCGCTCACTCCAACATTAGAAGCAAAAGCATCTACATTTTCTGACTTGTGTCTTTTGACTGCTGTAGGGCGCTGTGGCTTCCAGGTATACAGTCTCCCCCGTTAGCCTAGGATGTGGAGCTGTGGGGGGCTCAAGCTTCCTCCCTCGTTTCACCCTTCCAAGGGGATACTTTGGCTCCATCAGTTGGCGGGCGGCACGATCCCTCCGGGGAAATCCTAGAATCCTCGCCTTCCCTGCCTTTCCCCTGGTTGGCGTCTCGTGATGAGACATTCCTGTCCCCACTGCCAATTCTCCATAATAATCCATGCCTTTCTTCCCCCCACACCCTTGCCAGGATAAAAGTTCATTGGAATCGGAGCTGCCCTCTTTCCGCCCGTACCTTCTGGCGCTCCTGACGCACCAGTCCAGCTGGACCACCCTCCACCGTTGCATCCAGATCCTCCTGTGCAAACACCGAGAGCAAAGGTACGCCTTCTCCGAGCCAGTTGCAAGGGTTCACAAAGACTCTCTGATGCGCGAGCGAAAAATCCGCTTGCGTGTACGGGCAGTTACTGCCAGCGGAAGGACCTTGGAAAAGCTTTCTGGCAGAGAGCAAGGGGAGGGGAATCCGTGGCCTTGCAAGTGCTACTTTGGGACTAAACCTGAAGTGCTTTAAAAAACAAAAGCAGAGAATTGGGCGTTTCACTGCCAAGAGCCGCACAGCTCTCGCAAAGCCATCACAGACTTGGAAGTTTGGGGTATCGAACGTTGGTGTCCTGGAATACAGGCAGAGCAAGGCAACAGAACTAGGCCGCAGAGCGAGGCCACCAAGCTAGATCATGGTCAAGAGTCCAGTCCAGAGATCAGATACCGGTTTAGCGGCAGTCGGAGTCCGTGTGTTGTTCAGGAAAGCAGAGTCAAGGCAGCCTGAGGTCGTTGATCAGCAAGGGCCAAGCAGGTCCAAAACGCAAAGTTGAGGGTCAGTCCGAAGGTTGCAGGAGGCGGGCAGAGTCTGCAGCTGTAGTCACGAAGTTCACAGGGTTGTGACATGTTGCTTCCACCATCTGCCGTTCTCCAGGTCTGATTTATATGGGCATTCCTTAACAAGCCTGATTTGCAGCCATCTGCTTGGACGTGCTCCTGCGCTTTCTCAGAACTGCTATCAATAAACAGCCAAGAGGCGAGCACTCCGTCTGCATGTCCTTAAGTCTTACCGGAGCTTTTCCCTTCAGTGTTCAATTAACAGGGAGCTGGGGAGCCTGCAGCTGTGCTTGGATGGCTTCTTCAGAGCTGTGCCTGGGTGGGTCAGGGTCAGCTGCCGGCAAATGAATCTTGAGGCTCCTGGATCTCTAATTCACTAATTTTAGGTGGTTCAGAGCTGGCTGCATGTGGCTCCTCCACTCCTGAAGAGTCTTCAGCCATACTGGTCAGGCTGGCCCACGACAGTCGGTCTCTTTCAGATCTCCATTCTTAACCTTTTTGTTGCCAGCAGAGCTACAAATGGCTTAAAGGTTGAAAGGACGCTCCTGGTTCTGGTATTTAAAGCCCAGGCACGTGTTTGGGCAGGCCGAGGAGTGTTTGCGCACACAGACCGGCAGGCAGGCATCAGGAAATGCATGGACCGTCAGACAGGCGTCAGGAAATGTGTGGGCTGGCAGGCAGGCATCAGGAAACGCACTTTGGTAGTGTTTATCCCCCCCGCCAAGCCCTCCTTCTCTCCTTTGTAGCCTCACTAATTATGTATTCCAGAAAAAGGAATTATCTGCAGTAGGTGTTGGTTGTCAGGAAGAGGAATTTGGCGACACTGATTTTTGCCAGATAAAATGGAAAGATTGGGTGACAAGTTGCAGATGAGGCCTCTGGGGAGGGGCGTCTGCAGTTTGAGGGGATTCGACCTTCTAACTAATTTAGGCTTTCCACACACACATACACCCACAAACCAATTTCTGTAATCTCCTGCCAGGTTTGACCCAGCGGCATCCCTCGATTTTCTGTGGGCCTGTATTCATATCCCTCGGATTTGGCAAGGCAGAGACCAGCGGGTACCCCAGGTAATGGGCTTGACCTCCGCCACGCGGCTTGGGAGGGAGGGGGCAGCATTTGTTATGTCACCCATTTGAAGGGGCAGAGCAGGGGTGTCAAACCTAAGGCCCGGGGGCCGGAAGCAGCCCGTCCAGGGCTCTTATATGGCCCGCGAACAACTAGTGCAAGGGAAGGAATAGGAGACCGCTCGGGGGGAGTGGGCGAAGCCACCCCGATTGTGGCTTCAGCACGGCGGAACAACCTCGTCTGCAGCAGTCAAGCAGCGTGGGAGCGTCTGCCCAGTGCTGCACCGCTGCCTTTCCAGTCCGCCCAGTCCTTTGCACCCCCCTCCCAGCCCGTGAGGCCTTGCAACGAGGACACACCAACCCGGAGCTTACCAGCTGCCGTCCTTTGTACAGTTTCTATCTCCGGTACCTGGCATAACGTTTTATGGCACGCATGGCCTGGCCCGACAAAGTGGCACTTTGTGTCACATCCGGCCCTCGTAACAACTGAGTTCGACACCTCTGGGCTAGAGCGTAAGAAGAGCCCAGCTGGACCACACCATCAAGCCTAGTATCCCGCTTCCGTCAGTGGACAGGCCCAAATCCTTCAAGAAGGGGTTCCTCATTTGTTTATCCGCATGTTTTCTTTCCTTTCTCCCATAGTTTGTAAGGACACCCCCCCCCCTTGTTTCTTTGTAGTTTTTAGAAAATGCAATAAAAAATATCCCTTCGGGGGTTAAAAAAAAAAGAAAAAGAAGAAGATTCTGGGAGCCCAGTCACGGTGTATAAAAGATTAAGAGCTGGAAGCCCACTAAAATGTTTCCAAGAGTTATATTCTGAGCAATATGGTAGCTAGGTCTGGTGTGGAGGAGATCTCACAGTTAGCTTTATTCATTTATTTTACCTTTATACCCCACAACACCAGTTTTTTGTAGTGGTTAGGAGCACGGACTCTGATCTGGGAGAACCGGGGTCGATTCCCCATTCCTTCATGTGTGGCAGCTGGTGTAACCTTGGGTCAGTTACAAGCTCTTTCAGAGCCGTCCTCAAAAGAGCAGTCCTTGAAAGAGCTCTCTCAGCCCTACCTACCTCACAGGGTGTCTGTTGTGGGGAGGGGAAGGGAAAGGAGATTGCAAGCCGCTCTGAAACTCAGAGTGAAGGGCGGGGTATAAATCCAATCTCCTCCTCCTCCTCTTCCTCCTCCTCCTCACATTAACGGCCCAGTATGAGAAGACCCTCCGATAAACCCCATTCTCTCTCGTCTTGCATCCCTCAATTTTGTTATCCCTTTCCAACCGTCTCCGGAACGTTCCTTCCAGAAACGGCGGGAGGAGTTCGTGCTCCGTCTGAAGGCGCCCGAGCTGATCAGCCTGGTGGAGCTGATCCTGGCGGAGTCGGAGACCAGGAGCCTGACGACGCCCGAGGAGGCGGCCTGCTCGGTGACCCAGTCCCGGCTGCCGCTATTGCTGAGCTGCTGCCACGGAGACGTCGACAGCATCAAGAAAGTCGTGGAGTACTTGACGGGCTGCACCCAGCAGTGGGGGAGCAGGTGAGGATGTGTAGGGGTCTGTTGAGAGCTGTCGAGTCGTGTCGAGTCGCTTCTGAGTTGTGGCACCCCTATGAATTCATGACTTCCAAAACGCCCCGCCATTCACAGCCTCTGTCTTGCGAACAGAGGGCCCTTGTGGCTTCCTTGATCAAGTCAGCCCAACCTCCTCTTGGGTCTTCCTCTGTTCCTGCCGCCTTCCACTTTTCCTAGCATTATTGTCTTTTCCGATGACGCTTGCCTTCACATAGTGTGACCAAAGTACGATAGCCAGTTTGGTGTAGTGGTTAAGTGCACGGACTCTAATCTGGGAGAACCGGGTTTGATTCCCCCACTCCTCCACTCGCAGCCGCTGGATGACCTTGGGCAAGCCATAGTTCTGACAAGAGCTGTCCTTGAAAAAGAGCAGTTTCTGTCAGAGCTCTCTCAGCCCCACCTACCTCACAGGGTGTGGGGAGGGGAAGGGAAAGGAGTTTGTAAGCCGCTCTGAGACTCCGAGTGAAGGGCGGGGTATAAATCCAATCTCCTCTTCTTCAGTTGAGTCCTTTTAGCTTCTAGGGAGAGTTTGGGCTGGATTTGATCTAGAACCAGTATTCCCGCTGAGTGAGTGTGAGTCAGCTCACAGTTTTTTAGCCTTCGGCTCACACATTTTTGTCTCCGCTCAGGAAGGATGGCTCCAGAGCAAACCAATTTATGCAGCAGCCAAATCGCTCGCTCACAACTTTAATGCTAGTCGCTCGCAGTGTAGAATTTTTGTTCACAAGACTCCACAGCTTAGAGGAAGTCTAGAACCCACTGATCTGTCTTTTTGGCAGTCCAGGGCATCCGTGAAACTCTCCTTCAACACCACATTTCAAATTAATCAACCTTCTTCCCATCAGCCGTCTTTTTTTGTCCAACTTCCACACCCATAGATAGTAACAGGGAATACCGTGGCATGAATTATGTTGATCTTGGTCACCAGAGACACAACCTTACCAGTGTTCCCTCTAAGCGGATGGATCCAGATGGTCAATTGTGTTGGCCTGAAGCAGTAGAATTGAGTTACTATGAGCTAGCTCACAGTTTTTTAGCCTCCGGCTCACCCATTTTTGTCTCAGCTCGGGGAGGATGGCTCCGGAGCAAACTACTTTATGCAGTAGCCAAATCACTCGCTCACAACTTGAATGCCCGTAGCTCACAAAGTAGAATTTTTGTTCACAAGACTCCACATCTTAGAGGGAGCATTGACTTCCTGACCCTTAAGAATCTCTTCTGGCTCCATCGTAGCTGCTCTTCCCAGTCTCAGTCGCCTTCTGACTTCTTGGTTGCCGTCTCCCTCTCGGTTGATGGCGGAGTCAAGGAGCAGAACACCTTGAACAGTTTCTTCACTGTCAGCCTTAAAGCTGTGTGATTCTCCAGTAGTCATTTCTCTTGGCCTCTTGATGTTTAGTTGTAATCTCGAACTGGCACTTTCTGTGAGGATGTAGCCTGCTTAAAAAGAAAAATTTAAATCCTCTCTCTTTCGAGAAACAACTTTTGTTAATAATCATATATCTTTGATCTAATAAATAATATTGGTCCGAATCCAAAGATGCTGTTTCCCTGTGAGGATAGCCCTTCTAGCGGCAGGATGGAGGGAAAGCCGGTTTTTGCTGATTCCTCTCCCCGCTTTTGACCCCCAACTTTGCCCCCCACCCTGTCCCTGAGGACCCAGTGATAGAATTTGGGAGGACTTGGGGGTATCAACTGGAGAGAAGTGAGAAGATGCCCCACTTGCTAATCCTCGTTCTACCTGTAGAGCCAGTTTGATGTAGTGGTTGAGTGCGCGGACTCTAATCTGGGAGAACCGGGTTTGATTCCCCACTCCTCCACCTGCAGCTGCTGGATGACCTTGGGCAAGCCATAGTTCTGTCAGAGCTGTTCTTAAAAAAGAGCAGTTTCTCTCAGAGCCCTCTCAGCCCCACCATCTGTTGTGGGGAGGGGAAGGGAAAGGAGTTTGCAAGCCACTCTGAGACTCCGAGTGAAGGGCGGGGTATAAATCCAATCATCTCCTCCTCCTCCTCCTCCTCCTCCTCCTCTTCTTCTGTGATTTTGATCCAACCTGTGTATTTATTGAAACCATATTTAGTTGAGTTAAGAAATGCTTTTCTCTGATTTTGGATACATCCTACGTACATCATGAAATTCGAGGCTCTGAGTTCTGTCCCTTGGCTGTCTATACTGAACGTTATAATATAGAAAGGAGATATTATTTCTGGTAACAAGCAGATAAATTACTCCATCTGTGTATGATTGCTTATGTCATATTAAACAATGTTTTAAAAATTAATTTTTAGTACCATTGATAGGCTTCAAACACAATGGTTGAATTTTATGCGGAGGGGCTCTGGCTCAGTTGAAGAGCTTTGTATTAAGAAGTTTCCCAGGTTCAATCCCCGGCATCTCCAGTTAAAAGGACCAGGCAGGAGGTGATGGGAAAGACCTCCGCTTGAGACCCTGGAGAGCTGTCAAGAGGGGCCGTGGCTCAGTGGAAGAGCCTCTGCTTGGCATGCAGAAGGTCCCCGGTTCAATCCCCGGCATCTCCAGCTAAAAAGGACCAGGCAGGAGGTGACGGGGAAGACCTCCGCCTGAGTCCCTGGAGAGCTGTAAAGAGGGGCTGTGGCTCAGTGGAAGAGCCTCTCCTTGGCATGCAGAAGGTCCCAGGTTCAATCCCCAGCATCTGCAGTTAAATAGGACTAGGCAGTAGTTGATGGGATGGACCCTAGAGAGCCACTGCCAGTCTGAGTAGACAATACTGAACTTCACGGACCAAAAGGTCTGATTCAGTATTGGGCAGCTTTGTGTCTTCCTGTGAGCAACGATTTTACTTTGTGAGCTGCTGGCATTAAAGTTGTGACCCAGCAATTAGGCTACTGCATAAATCAGTTTGCTCTGGAGCCATTCTCCCTGAGCTAAGACAAAAAAGGAGTGAGCCAGAAGCTAAAAAGCTGTGAGCTAGCTCACACTCACTCAGTTTAGAGGGAACACTGTGTGGCACCAGTTAACATCTCCCTCCCCAGTGGGTTGATGCTGCTGTCTTGTTTGTGCCTCGTACCAATGAGGACTAGCACCTTGGATTTTCAGATAAAGAGAAACAAAAGCAGTCTCATCAGCAGGGTTGAGGCGGACTTGCTACCCGGCTCCCCACACACACACACGTGTCTGCTGGGCAGTTTCACATCCCGTCCTCTTTTTGGGTTTTAGCTCGACGGGAAGACACTGCCAGGATCTTCTGCTTCAGATCTACCTCCAATTGCCCGAGATCCTCGTGCCCGTGCCGGAGACTCTGCTGTCCAGCGAAGGGGCCACCGATAGCAGCACCTGCAAAGTAAGGCTCGGGGCCGATTTGGGGGGAGTGGCATTAGAGTCCGGGGCTGCACGTCCGCACTGCAGAAGCCTTTGGGTTTTAGTTCAGTGTGCTCACGGACCTCGAATCTTAAGAATCCCAGAGCTGTTTCTCTTGCTGACGTCCAACAACCAAGGAATCAATGGCAGTGGAAAGCGTGCCGTCAAGTCGCAAGTTGTGGCGACCCGGTGGGGTTGTCAAATCAAGAGACGGACAGAGATGAGCCAGTTAGGTGTAGTGGTTGAGGAGTGCAGACTGTAATCTGGGAGAACCGAGTTCGATTCCCCACTCCTCCTCCACATGCAGCTGCTGGCGTGACCTTGGGTCAGTCACAAGTTCTCTCAGAGCTCTCTCCGCCCCACCGACCTCATAGGGTGTCTGTTGTGGGGAGGGGAAGGGAAAGGAGATTGTAAGCCCCTTTGAGACTCCAACTGAAGGGCGGGGTATAAATGCAATCTCCTCTCTTTCTTGCCATTGCCTGCCTCCGCAGAGTCTTCCTTGGTGGTCCTCCATCCAAGTCCTGACCCTGTAGGGTTTTCAAGGAAAGAGATGGACAGAGGTGGCTTGCTATGGCCTGCCTCTGCGTAGCAGCCCTGGGCTCCCTTGGCGGTACTGACTGACCAGGGCCGACCCTGCTTAGCTTCCATGATCGGATGAGATCGGGGTACCCTGGTCTGTCCAGGTCAATGCAAGAGACGTTCATAGGTGGTTTTGCCATCGCCTGCCTCTGCGTAGCGACCCTGGGCTTCCTTGGTGGTCTCCCATCCAAGTACTAACCAGGGCTGACCCTGCTTAGTTTCCGAGATCCGGGCTAGCCTGGGCCATCCGGGTCAGGGCAAGAGATGTTCACAGGTGGGTTGGCCATTGCCTGCCTCTGCGTAGCAACCTTGGACTTCCTCGATGGTGGTCACTCATCGAAGGAGCAGAAAAGAAAAACAAGGTGTAGAAAAACTATTTATTCTCTCCTGATCCTGAGATCTGGTGAGATCTGGCTAGCCTGGGCCATCCGTATCAGGGCAAAGGATTTCCATCTCCTGTGCTTTTTGGTGCACTGGTCCACAAAGCTGAAATGGTAAAATAATCAGAGGTCCTGGGTCCAGACGCCGGGAACCTCCAGTACATTCTTACCACCAAGCTGGGGCCGCTCCCCAAGATGCAACCGGCCTCACAGTGCCGTCTTAAGCAGAGGTTCTTGCACCTTTGGAAACTCTTGGTTTCAAGTGGATTTGGAAGGGGGTAATTCTGCTTAGAATGGCAGTCCTCCCAAGTGTCGGTGGCGTGGCGTTCTGTGGCTGTACACCACCGCCTTCTCGACTCCCAGTTCACAAGCTCATTGCTTCTGGAATTTTAGTATATGTGCTGCCGAAGCGAGCACACTCATTGCTTCTCTGTGCAGTGCTGTGGATAAGAACATCAGAAGAGGCCTGTTGGGTCAGACCAGAGGCTAGGGTTGCCACCCTCCAGGTGGCACCTGGAGATCGCACACAATCACAATTGATCTCCAGGCTACCAAAACCAGGTCCCCTGGAGAAAATGGCTGCTTTGGAGGGTGGACTCTGCGGCATTATGCCTGGCTGAGTCCATTCCCCAAGCCCCACCTTCCCTTGCCCCCAACTCCAAAATCTCCAGGAATTTCCCAGCATGGAGTCAGCAACTTTAACAGTGGTCCACCTTGTCCACTGTTCCAGTGACGCTTGCCTTCACATAGTGTGACCAAAGTACAATAGCCAGTTTTGTGTAGTGGTTAAGTGCGCGGACTCTAATCTGGGAGAACCGGGTTTGATTCCCCCACTCCTCCACTTTCAGCTGCTGGATGGCCTTGGGCAAGCCATAGGTCTGATTCTTGAAAAAGAGCAGTTTCTGTCAGAGCTCTCCCAGCCCCGCCTACCTCACAGGGTGTCTGTTGTGGGGAGGGGAAGGGAAAGGAGTTTGTAAGCCGCTCTGAGACTCCTTTGGGTAGTGAACGGCAGGGTATAAATCCAATCCAATCTCTTCTCTGCTTCTTCTTCTAATAAATCTTATTCCCATACGGGAGTGCGCCACCGCTCTGTGGGCAGGACAGGAGGAGGAAAACAGATGAAAGCAAGGAGAAGGAGGGAGGGTGCCAGCGATGGTCACACCATCCCCGTCCTCAACCAAATCCCGGTGGAACATCTCTGCCTTACAGGCCCTGCGGAATTGCATTAAATCCCACAGGACCCTGACGGTGTTCCGCAGGGAGTTCCACCAGATCAGGGCCAGGACTGCGAAGGTTTATTAAGCGAGGCAGGGTCCATCCCCTACTGCCAGTATGGTGTCGTGGTTAAGTGTGCGGACTCTAATCTGGGAGAACCGGGTTTGATTCCCCACTCCTCCACTTGCAGCTCCTGGATGACCTCGGGCAAGCCGTAGTTCTCTCAGAGCTGTTCTCTCAAGGGCAGTTCTCAAAAGAGCTCTCTCAGCCCCACCTACCTCACAGGGTATCTGTTGTGGGGAGGGGAAGGGAAAGGAGTTTGTAAGCTGCTCTGAGACTCCGAGTGAAGGGCGGGGTATAAATCCAATCTCTTCTTCTTCTTCTTCTTTTTCTCTTACCTTGTTGCAATTCTCCCCGCAGCTGGATGCCCTCATCCACCGGTTCATCGCCCTCCTCTCCGATTCCACCGATTCGAAAGCCAGCGAGAGCCGCCTGTGGGATGCCAACATGGCCTGCCGGAAACTGGCCGTGGCGCACCCCATCCTCCTGCTCAGGTTCGTCTCTCTCTCGACTCCCTTTGGGATCCTCTTCACGTTCATTTGAGGCGCTCTCAAGAGCCCAAAGAAAGGCAAGCCCAAGCAGCGAGGCCCAACAGAAATGGGAGAATCTCCTCCCTTTCCTTTGAAAATGACACACTTCTGGGATTCCAAAAACCTTCACCGACCCCTCTTCCTCGCTCTTTCCTCCTGCACATGATCCCTTCCTGCACTTAGCGCCAGTTTGGGGTAGTGGTTAGGAGCATGGACTCTAACCTGGGACTCTAATCTCGTCCACATGCAGCTGCTGGTGTGACCTTGGGTCAGTCACAGTTCTCTCAGAGCTCTCTCAGCACCACCGACCTCACAGGGTGTCTGTTGTGGGGAGGGGAAGAGAAAGGAGTTTGTAAGCCACTCTGAATGAAGGGCGGGGTATAAATCCAATCTCTTCTTCTGATTCCCCACTCCTCCACATGCAGCCAGCTGAGTAACCTTGGGTCAGTCACAAGTTCTCTCAGAGCTGTTCTGTCAAGGCCAGTTCTCGAGAGAGCTCTCTCAGCACCACCTACCTCAAAGGGTGTCTGTTGTGGGGAGGGGAAGGGAAAGGAGTTTGTAAGCCACTCTGAATGAAGGGCGGGGTATAAATCCAATCTCTTCTTCTGATTCCCCACTCCTCCACATGCAGCCAGCTGAGTGACCTTGGGTCAGTCACAAGTTCTCTCAGAGCTGTTCTGTCAAGGCCAGTTCTCGAGAGAGCTCTCTCAGCCCCACCTACCCCACAGGGTGTCTGTTGTGGGGAGGGGAAGGGAAAGGAGTTTGTAAGCCACTCTAAGACTCCCAGTGAAG
The DNA here is from genome assembly GCF_001447785.1 of Gekko japonicus. Lineage (NCBI taxonomy): Eukaryota > Metazoa > Chordata > Lepidosauria > Squamata > Gekkonidae > Gekko > Gekko japonicus. The sequence continues at coordinate 117,312 of NW_015172553.1, read as the reverse complement.
GGCGGGGTATAAATCCAATCTCCTTCTCCTCCTCCTCTTCTTCTTCTTAATGAATAAGCGCTTCCCGACCCTTCCATCATTTTTAGTTCATCCTCTTCTAGAAAAGATATCTGTCTAGAATCGGCTGCAAAGAATGAGTTGTGGAACAAAACTCTCCATTTGGGGCGGGGCTGTGCCTTGCTTGATTTGAACACTTGTTTGGTATTAGAATTTTTGTGGGGGAGGGGGAAGAGACTTGGACAGTGAGAGGCACTGAGTGGGTATGGAGAAGGGAAAAGAAACACACCGAAGTCCTCTCCACCCCTGCAGTCTTTAGAAGCATCGGTAAGAGGAACACAAACGAATGAAGATGGGTTTATCCTAATCCGGCCTCCTGGTTTCCAGGAACTGGAAGGATGCGGCGCTCCCCACTCCTCGTTGCTTTCCCTTGCCGCCCCAACCACGGAGAAGAAGAAGATGAGATTGGATTTATACCCCGCCCTTCCCTCGCGGTCTCAGAGCGGCTTGCAATCTCCTTTCCCTTCCCCTTCCCACAACAGGCACCCTGTGAGGTGGGTGGGGCTGAGAGAGCTCTTTTGAGGACTGCGCTTGAGAGAACCACTCTGAGAGAACTTGTGACTGGCCCAAGGTCACACCAGCAGCTGCACATGGTGGAATGGGGAATCAAACACGGTTCTCCCAGATCGTGTCCGCGCACTTAACCACTACACCAACCTAGGGGTTCTGTTAAACAATTTTATCCTATCCTTAACCATGTATCGTTCTCTTCCCCCTTTTCCACCCACATTTAAATGTACAGGCCCATTCCAGCTACCTCTTCCTTAACCTAACAGAGTAGACTCTAGCCTGCCAAAGCTTACAGGAGCTGTGTTATTTTCCAAGATGCCCAGAGAGTCTCAGTTTTGTCGGGCCTCTTAAGGCTCACAGCACCGTCAGGGTTAATCCTCACTTACTCGGTTACTTGTCATTTGAGGATACTCCTTGTGTTGGAAGGGCCCCCTGGTCCCCCTCCCCCAGTTCCAGAAGATGTTGCATCACACGGCAAGGACTGGCATGGGGACTGGGGGGCAGAGCGGCCGTCTCATGCTTCCCGTTCCCCCTAATATCCGGCTCCGGAGAACCAGCACCATGGGCAGAAGCTTGACCCGTGTCTGCGCCTGCTGCCTCGGTCAATGCCTGGGGATGGTCCCCGTGGGCACCCTGGTGCCCGCCGACACCTTTCCTGGTGCCCAAGTGGGTAGGGCCAGGTGGGACTTTTGCTCCGCAAGTCTTCTGATTGGCTACTGGAGAGCTGATTGGCGGCGCAGGTTTTTGAAAAGGTTGCTTTGACAGCAGCCGCCACCACAGCACAAGGATGTTCACTGCGTGACTTATTTATTTTTATTTCATTTTATTAAACTTATGAATAGCCCACCCCGCAGGGCAAGCGCTGGGTGATTTACAACACTATAAACAGTAATAAATACAGTTGATATATTCACAGTTGATCCACTTCAAAAGGGAATTAGATAAGCATATGGAGCAGAGGTCCATCAGTAGCTATTCGCCACAAGGTATAGATAGGGACTCTGGGGCAGGTGATGCTCTGTCATCTTGGTGCCTGGGGGGGCAACAGTGGGAGGGCTTCTGGTGTCCTGGCCCCACTGGTATTTTTGGACACTGCGTGACAGAGTGTTGGACTGGATGGGCCTTTGGCCTGATCCAACATTGGCGTCTCTTATGTTCTATGTTCTAATTAAAATCACAAATAATAAACATGAAAGCAGAAGGCAAAATAGACTGAAGGCAAGCTGGCCCCGCCTCCTGTGGTGGCCATCTTGCGACTGGCCCCGCCTCCTGTGGCGGCCATTTTGTGCCGGAGCCCACCACGCTGTGTCAGAATTCCAAAGGCGCCTGGAGGCTCAAAAGGGCTGGGGGATCCTAGCTGTGGCCATTTACCTGTCGCTGGGGCGTCCCGAGGAGGATCTTTGTTTAGATGTTCGTTTTCTTCTCCCGTCCGTCTTCCCAGGCACTTGCCGATGATCGCGGCCCTCCTCCACGGCCGGGTCCACCTCAACTTCCAGGAGTTCCGCCAGCAGAACCACCTCGCCTTCTTCAGCCACGTCCTGGGGATCCTGGAGCTCCTCCAGCCGCAGGTCTTCCAGAGCGAGCACCAGGGGGCGCTGTGGGACTGTCTGCTCTCCTTCATCCACCTGCTTCTGGTGAGAAAGAGCGCTCTCTGGAACGCGCAGGAGGCTGCCTCCTCTTGGGTCAGACCCTGGGTCCATCACCGCCGGTATTGCCTACTCAGACGGGCAGTAGCTTTCCAAGGGGAGGGCTCAGTGGCTCAGCGGTAGAGCCTCTGCTTGGCATGCAGGAGGTCCCAGGTTCAGTCCCCAGCATCTTCCGTTTAAAAAGGTCCAGGCAGTAGGTGATGGGAAAGACCTCCGCCTGAGACCCTGGAGAGCTGTAAAGAGGGGCTGTGGCTCAATGGAAGAGCCTCTGCTTGGCATGCAGAAGGTGCCAGGTTCAATCCCCAGCATCTCCAGTTAAAAAAATCCAGGCAGTAGGTGATGGGAAAGACCTCCGCCTGAGACCCTGGAGAGCTGTAAAGAGGGGCTGTGGCTCAGTGGAAGAGTCTCTGCTTGGCAGGCAGGAGGTCCCAAATTCAATCCCCAGCATCTCCAGTTAAAAGGACCAGGCAGGAGATAATGGGAAAATACTTCCACCTGTGAGTCTGGAGAGCTGTGAAGAGGGGCTGTGGCTCCGTGGTAGAGCGTCTGCTTGGCATGCAGAAGGTCCCAGGTTCAATCCCCGGCATCTCCAGTTAAAAGGACCAGGCAGGAGGTGATGGGAAAGACCTCCGCCTGAGACCCTGGAGAGCTGTAAAGAGGGGCTGTGGCTCAGTGGAAGAGCTTCTGCTTGGAATGCAGAGGGTCCCAGGTTCAGTCCCCGGCATCTCCAGTTAAAAAGGACCAGGCAGGAGGTGATGGGAAAGACCTCCGCCTGAGACCCTGGAGAGCAGATGCCAGTCTAAGTTGACAGTACTGACCTAGATGGACCAAAGCAGCGTCATATGTTCATATGTAAGGTCTGAGATCAACGGGGTCTTTCCCATCAACTCTCATCTGGTCCTTTTAACTGGAGATGCCGGGGATCGAACCTGGGATCATCCACATGCGAAGCAGATGCACTGAGCCTTAGCTGCTCCTTGGCGGCCCTAGGTTCCCAAAGCATGACGGATGCCCTATAGCAGACATCAGGCAGGGGAAGCAGACCTCTGGTAACCGGCTGGGACTTTGTGCCCATGCGCCTGTGTATCCAGACACCCCCCCCCCCGAGGGTTGGTTTGTGGAATGCAATGGGTTTAAATTCCCCTGCATGTGGAAACGTCGTGTTTTCAAGGGGGGCAGAATTTGAACCCTTGCCCCTGCCTTCCTCTCTGCAGACGAATTTTATTTATTTATTTTTTGGTACGGAAGAACAGCAAATTATGCAACCTCCAGACTGAAGCAGGGATTCCCTGATCCGTCTTTCCCATCTCATCTGCTTAATGCCAAAGCGCCTCCCAACCCACCCAGAAAAACGCTTCTCTTCCCGTCTGGCTTGGAGAGTGGGCGAGGGAAGAGCAGGGGGGACCGTGCCATTGCTGTGGAGGGGACGAACACATCGGTGGGGGGGTGCCCTGAGTTCAAATCTTGCCAATTCGTACGGTACGGCGGCATTAGAAGGCTGGTAGCTTGTGTAGGGAGTATGCGAGCAGTCTGCACCTCCCCAGCCTCACAGCTGCAGTTTGGGAGAGCGTAGCTCGCAGTGAGCTAGCCCGATTTCCATGTGCGTTTGGGAGGCGTGGGGGGGGGGGGGAGGGGGGGGGGGGGGGGGGGAAGACTGGGGAGCTTCTGGAATCCCTCCCTTCCCCGTTCCGTTCCAGAGCTACCGGAAATCCTCCCGCCATCTGGCAGCCTTCATCTCCAAGTTCGTGCAGTTCATCCACAAGTACGTCACCTCCAACGCCCAGGCAGCCATCTTGTTCCTGCAGAAGCATTCGGACCCTCTCCAGTACGTACCCCGTCCGGGGGGCCCTCTTTGTCGGTACCCCAACTCTGCTTTCGGGTGTGCAATTTGGAAATCGGGGGCGGGAGGGTGCCGAAGGACATCGGGAGGCTGCGGAAGTGGAATGCCCCGGTTGAGTGGCGAATCCAGCAGTCCGCAAACGTTTCGGATTCGGGGGGGCCCTTCTGGTCTTCCCCCAACCCGGGACCCCTTTTCTGTTCCACAAACGGCACTGTTGGAATTCCGTTCTGCAGTTGTGTTGCCGAACGCAGGGAGGGTCTTGACTCCTGCCAGTGGTCTTAGGGTGGGTAATAGAACCAAATTTCAGAAGTCGGATGGTTCTTTCGACCTCCCAGTAACCTCGGCTGGGAGAGAAAGTCCAGAACTTCTTGCCCCTGACCCCAAAAACCTGGTGATAGGATTTGAACACAGACCTCTCACATTCATCCTCTCCAGCGATGATGATGCTGGCTCTCCCGAGGAGAAGTCAGGACTGTTCCTAGAGAGCTAGGACAGCTGTTTGGGCTGTCTGGTTTTAGAATCGTGGAATCATAGAGTTGGAAGGGACCTCCAGGGTCATCTAGTCCAACCCCCTGCACCATGCAGGAAATTCACAAACACACACCTTCAGTGACCCCTGCTCCATGCCCAGAAGATGGGGAAAAAACCTCTAGGATCCCCAGCCAAACTGGCCTGGAGAAAAATTGCTTCCTGACCCCAAAGTGGCAATTGGCATTTCCCTGAAGAAGAGGAGAGATTGGATTTATACCCCGCCCTTCACTCAGAGTCTCAGAGCGACTGTTGTGGGGAGGGGAAGGGAGTTTGTAAACTGTTTTGAGACACCTTTGGGTAGTGAAGGGCGGGGTATAAATCCAATCTCCTCCTCCTCCTGTTCTTCTTGCAAGCAAGAATTCAACTTTGTGAGTTGCTGGCATTAAAGTTATGAGCGAGCAGTTTTGCTTCTGCATCAGTTAGTTTGCTGTGGAGCCCTCCTTCCTGAGCGAAGGCGAAAACGTGTGAGCCGGAGGCTAAAAAACTGTGAGCTGGCTCACGCTAACTCAGCTTAGAGGGAACACTGATCGCAACGCTCCCCGCAGCTTATAGGTAACGTGACTCACCGCTGCTGAAATCGAATAGTACCCGTTTTTGTTTGTGCCTTTGAGAAAGAAGGGCCCCTCAAGCTCAGAGTGCAGGATGAATCTGGTAACAGATAATCTTGACCTGACCTACCTCACAGGGTTGTTGTGGGGGTGAAACAGAGGGGGGGAGGACTATGTAAGGCGATTTGGGTCACCACTGTGGGGAGAGACAGTGGGGTATAAATGAAGCAAATGAGTGTGAAGAGAGTGGACTGTGAGCCGGGAAGTTATGGGTTCGAATGTGCAGCCTGCCAGTGAACTCTGGGGCGGAGAGGATCGGCCATGCTACGGTTTCTCAACCCCCTCTTCCCCCCCCCCCCATCTGCAATACGGAGATAAGAACGCTGACTTAGGATTTCTGCGCGACGCTTGGAACTTCTGTTCTTATTCCGTCATGCCCTTTCTCCCCAGTGACCTCTCATCGGATAACAACGATCTTGCGATGCTGAAGTCCCTCCTGGCGGGGCTGAGCCTGCCCACCACGAACGGCGCTGCCGACCGGGGAGCCGACAGTGAAAAAGACGGTGAGTCTCGTGGTCGCTGGCTGAGTTCGGGTTCAGGGGGTAGCTCCGTGCAGAAGGGCCCGAGATCGATCTCTAGCGGAGAGTGACCCATGTAGCAGGCAGCAAATGGTTTTAATAACATTTGGGAGTGTGGGACTTCAGGAGGGTCTGAGCACCCATAGGGGCACAGAGAACCCCCTCTGTCTGGCTCACACTTAGGAACCACAAGTGGGAACGTTTATCGGGCCAGGCGGAACCCTATTGGCCCTCCTGGGGTCACGTGACACCTGCCAAGTCGGTGGCTGCAGTCCCGCCTTTCGGCCACCTGCGGAGGTGGCGCTAGAGTGCAGTCGTGCGCCCCGACAAAAATAACCTTCCTTTCGTTGTCTAGATGAGGCCGCAGCGGGATCTCTGCCCCTGGTCAGCGTCTCGCTGTTCACCCTGCTCACCCCGGCAGAAATGGCCCCCTATATGAAGAGGCTCTCCAGAGGGCAGACCGTGGAAGGTACGGGCAACGGGCCGCCGTCTCTTTTTGCACGCAGGGAAGGTTCTGCTTCAAGCCGCCCTGCACAATGGCAGTTGAGGGGAGCGATAAATGTTCCAAATGCTGATGTTTGCACACCTGATAGCAGTTCAGACCGATGCCCCTGGTAGAAGCATTGGATTATTTACTCCTTCACACACACACACACAAACACACACACACACGGGGGATTCTTGCATGGGGGAGGTTGCTTTGGAGGAATCTCCCAGCCACTATTTAACCTGCCAATCGGCTCCGTTCTGAGCGGCACCCACGAGCACCGATTTCAGGACTTCCCGTAGTCTTGCAGCGAACCAGTCCGGTTTCGTAGAAGTCGGAACGGGCCGAAATTCCGAGGAGGTCTATCAGTTTCTCCAGGTTTTGCAGACGAAATTGACAGCTGTCTGGTTTCCTCCTTTTTTCTCCCGCGTCCCAGATATCCTGGAGGTGCTGACCGACATCGACGAGATGTCCCGGCGGAGGCCTGAAATCCTCTCCTTCTTTCCCGTACGTAGTCGCTGTTCCCTGTGCATGGCTTTTTTCATGTTTGAATCTGATTTACATCCCTCCCTTTGGATCTCCCCGGGCTGGGGCATTTTGGCAGTCTTTTAGGGGGAGGGTTTACCACGCTGCTAACCCCTTTGACCAAAACAATAGATCGCCTGTGGCGAACAAAGGTTTTCCCATAAGCGATTAGGGAAGCTTTTTCAGCGGGGGAAGAGATTTGGCTGGCTGCTTCTTCCATTGTGTGACATAGACAGGTTGGGGTACAGACTAGTCATGTTTTGTGGGCTGGGAACTTTAGTAGACTGCTCTCAGCGGTCAGCTTATTTTCCCGCTTTTCTTGCCTGGTAGCTGCTAGGAGTGCAGGGCACCTGACGTGTCCCTGCAAGAGAGCCAAGTTTGGTGTGGTGAACCGGGTTTGAGTCCCCACTCCTCCTCCACATGCTGCTGCTGGTGTGATGTTGGGTCAGTCACAAGTTCTCTCCGAGCTGTTCTCTCAGGAACAGTCCTCGAAAGAGCGCTCTCTCAGCCCCACCTACCTCACAGGGTGTCTGTTGTGGGGAGGGAAAGGGAAAAGAGATTGTGAGCCACTCTGAGACTCCTTCGGGTAGTGAGGGGCGGGGTATAAATCCAATCTCTTCTTCTTCAAGTAGATAAACTGAGAGACACACAAGCCCACCTTCTAGGAAGATTTATTTTGTTTTATTTACTGATTTATACCCTGCCTTTTCCCCCAGTGGGGACCCCCGGGGGCTTACATCGTTCCCGTCTTCTCCTATTTATCCCCACAACAACTTTTAGGAGAGCCAGTTTGATGTAGTGGTTAAGTGCGCGGACTCTAATCTGGGAGAACCGTGTTTGATTCCCTACTCCTCCACATGCAGCTATTGGTGTGACCTTGGGTCAGTGACAAGTTCTCTCAGAGCTGTTCTCTCAAGGGCAGTCCTCGAGAGAGCTCTCTCAGCCCCACCTACCTCACAGGGTGCCTGTTGTGGGGAGGGGAAGGGGAAGGAGATTGTAAACCACTCTGAGACTGCGAGTGAAGGGTGGGCTATAAATCCAATCTCCTCTTCTTCTTCTCTATGTGGTAGGTTAGGCTGAGAACAGCAGCCCTACGCAGAAGGGCCCGAGATCGATCTCTAGCGGAGAGGGATGCATGTAGCAGGAAGCGAATGGTTTTGATAACATTTGGGAATGTGAGACTCTGGGAGGATCTGCATGCCCGGAGGGGAGCAAAGAACACCTCAGTCTGCTCTCAGTTAGGAACCGCAACTGGAAATGTTCATTGAACCAATTGGGACCTTATTGGTCCTCCTGGAGTCACGTGAGGTCAGTTCGGTTGGGAAAGACTGACCGGCCAAAGGTTACCCAGTGAGCCTCCGTGGCAGCGTAAGGATTCGAACCCGGGTCTCCCGGATCCTAGTCCGTTCCTCTACCCGCTACACCACCCCAAGTGGTGCCACATTTTGTGTTTCGGGAAGGTCCTCTCTAAGTGCCTCTGTTTCTCCTGCCACCTACCCCCCCCCCCAGACTCACCTGCAAAGGCTGATGAGCTCTCCCGAGGAGACCTGCCGGAAGCTGGCCTTTTGCCTCGCCCTCCGCTCCATCCAGAACAACCCCAGGTAAGAGGCGAAGGTGGCGCAGTGGGCGGGAAAGGGATGAGAACAGGTGTGACAATATACTCCCTTTGAGGATTTAGAAATCTTCTTTCAGGAAGAGTGTGCCGCCCGTATATTCCTCCCCGTCTGCCATCACGGAGGATCTCCTTGGGTGAAAACATGCCTCCAAAGTTTCTTCCCTATTTCTGCTTTCTAAAGTGGGAGGGGGGAGCTTTGACCCACATTCGTAAGACACGAAACTTGGTGCCTGGAGAGAGTTGAAAGCATCACTGGTGCTCCTGTTTTAGCCCCCTTAGCAAGGAACACAGGGGCTGCGCACGTTGCCGATTGGCCAGCGGCTGTCTGCACACATCACTGATTGGCCGACAGCTGGCTGTGCTCATCGCTGATTGGTCGATGGCTGGCTGTGCACGCTGCTGATTGTCTGACAGTTGTATCCCTTCCGCCCCTCCCTCCTATTATTCCGGAGTAGTTTTACGACATTTTGCAGTTTAAAAAAAATTATTTTAAATGAGGCGCTGAATGAACCAATGTAGTAAATGATAAAAGTTCGTGCAGATGTTCTTTTAAGCATATATCATTTATCATCTAGATTTCTAAATCGCTCGGTCCCTGAGCACTCAGGGCGCTGAGCGATGAGCAACGACAATACAAAATGTATCTTCAGAACAATTCCAGCAGTTTAAAAACTAATTAAAACAGTTTCACATCTAGCAGCATTCAGATGGCGTTGGGGCATCTAATTTCAACTTTGTCCTCTTCTCATGGGGGAGGGTAGGTGGGAGCATAGTTGGAGAGGGGGGAGGAGGAGGGAGCGCCAGCCACGATGGTGCCCCTTTTTATAAACTTGTAACCAGCCCAGAGGCGGTGAGGAAGGCCTCCGCCTCGTAGCCTGTCAGAACTGCAGGCCCCTGCCTATGTCCCGGAATGCTCCGGTCTGGCCCGAGACCACGACAGTGAGGTCAAGTCCCTCCCAGACGCCTTTTCAGCATTTGTCCGTTTTGGGTTTCCAGCATCGCGGCCGACTTCCTTCCCACCTTCATGTACTGCCTCGGCTGCCGTGACTTCGAGGTCGTTCAGACGGCCCTGAGGAACCTGCCGGAATATACCCTCCTTTGCCAAGGTGAGTTAGACCGATAACGCTTCATTTATACCCTGCCTTCCTCCCCAAAAGGGACCCAAAGCACCTTACGTCATTCTTTCCTCCGTGTTATCCTCACAACAACCCTGTGAGGTAGGTTAGGGATCAGTGTTCCCTCTAAGCCAAGTTAGTGTGAGCGAGCCCACAGTTTTTCTAGCCTCCGGCTCACACATTTTGTCTCCGCTCAAGAAGGGTGGGCTCCAGAGCAAACTAATTTATGCAGAAGCCAAATTGCTCGCTCACCACTTTAATGCCAGTAGCTCACAAAGCAGAATTTTTGCTCAGAGGACTCCGCAGCTTAGAGGGAGCATTGGTTAGGGTGAGTGCATATCCGGCCCAGGGTTACCCAGCAAGGTTCCATGGCATGAGTGGGGATTCGAACTCGGTCTCCCAGATCTGAGTCCAACCCACTGACTGCGATGCTGGCACTCAAGAGCCAGCTAAGGGGGGGGGGGATAAGAGCAATGGTATTATTGAATTTTGGACACGGTATATTGAGATCTTGGCTGACACCAAACCCACCCACCCACCCCCATCGCTCAGAGGCATCCCCCAGAGTGTTGCTATCCGCTACCACCTGCAGATTGATTGCGCTTTACGAGATGTTTTCTGGGGCCACCCTTGGTCGCTAAACCGGTTCCTTTTGTCTTTTTGTCAGCCTCTTTCCCCCCCTCTCTGCCCCAAGAAAATCTAAAACGTTTATAAAATTAGGCACGGGGTGGAGAGAGTTGACAAAGAGAACTTTTTCTCCCTCTCCCAAAAGAAGAAAATTCAAGGGCATCCGATGAAGTTGATGGGCAGTAGGTTCAGGACGGACAAAAGGAAATACAACTTTACGCAGAGAGGGATTAAAATGTGGAATTCAGTGCCAGAGGATGTAGTGATGGCCACAGGAATAAAAGAGCTTCAAAAGGGGATGAGATAGATTCATAGAGGATAAGTCTCTCAATGGCTGCTAGCAATGGTGGCTGAGGGGAACCTCCACATTCAGAGGCACTAATCCTCTGAATCCCAGTGCCAGGAGGCAACATCCGGGGAAGGCCTCAGCCTCTGTGCCCTGCTGTTGACTGTACAGAGGAACTGGTTGGCCCCTGTGTGAGACAGGATGCTGGACTAGATGGACCACTGCTCTGATCCAGCAGGACTCTTCTGAGGTTCCTTTCAGGGGGAGGTCTCGGCCTCTCTGCCCTGTTGTTGGCCCTCTAGAGGAACTGGCTGGCCACTGTGTGAGACGGGATGCTGGACTAGATGGACCCTCACTGGTATGATCCAGCAGGATTCTTCTGATGATCTTATCAGGAGAAGGCCTCAGCCTCTGTGCCCTGTTGCTGGACCTCCAGAGGAACTGGTTTGCCCCTGTTTGAGACGGGATGCTGGACTAGATGGACCACTGCTCTGATCCAGCAAGGCTCTTCTGATATTCTAATCAGGGGAAGGCCTCGGCCTATCTGCCCTGTTGTTGGCCCTCCAGAGGAACTGGTTGGCCCCTGCGTGAGACAGGATGCTGGACTGGATGGACCCTTAGTGGTCTGATCCAGCAGAGCTCTTCTGATGCTCTTCTTGGGAAGGCCTCAGCCTCCATGCCCTGTCGTTGGCCTTCCAGAGGAGACAGGATGCTGGAGTAGATGGACTATTGGTCTGATCCAGCAGGGCTCTTCCTATGTTGTTATGTTTTCTACGTGGATCCACCTTGTAGTTTACTTTCCATGCTTGATTTCCCCGTGGGGGCCCCCCCCCCAATGCTCTTACAGACTGGCTTTTCCGATGTCCTAAGTTTTTTTCTAAAAGGCAGGTGACATTTAGGTGCCAAAAAGCCCCAGAGGGCCAGAAGTGCCTTTTCCCCGCAGCGCTTCAGAGGTTGGGTGCGGACTTTGAATCTGGTTTGCAGCTCTCCTTCCTGACAAATGCTTGCCGAGCGTGCCTGGCAGGGGGGCAGGGGCATCACAGGCTGTGTGTTTTGGTCCAAATGTCAGCTGGCAACCTTTCCTTTGATCCCTGGCAAATATTGGCAGAGGTTCCCATCGGGCCGAGATGATTCTGATATTTGGCAGCCCCGGTGGAGCGTGTCTCAACTCGTTCTCTGTCCTTCCTGATAGATTTAAAATAAAAATAAAAATGAACCTTTGAACAGTACAAGGGGAAATTCCGCAGCCGTCGCCCCAGCAGGACGAGAGCAGCCCCAGAAATTAAAGAAGGTGTCTGTTCAGTAGATTGCGCCTCTGCTGAGTGTGACTTATCGGTGAATCCAGGTCACCGGAGAACCAGCAGGGTAGCAGTGGCTAAAACGTCGGGGCTGATTTGTGTGGGGGGGGGGGGGGGGGCTGAGTTAGGGTTAGGGTTCCCCCACAGGTGTTAGATCTCACTGGATGACCTTGAACTCCTCCCTTGCTGTCAGACACAAACAATCCACAACAGGGTAAATAATGGGCGAAGGGAATAAAGCTATGTGCCCAGTTCTGATATCCCTCTGAATCCCTTTGGTGAATGAGGCAGTTGTGATGGAATGACTATAGAATCATAGAGTCACAGAGTTGGGAGGGACCAGACAGGCCATCTGGTCCAACCCCCTGCTCAATGCAGGATCAGCCCTAGAGGATCACTGGCCAGTGTTTGTCCAGCCACTGCCTTGTAGTATGAATGGGAATATGTACAACAGCTTCAAGACTGCCAGGGAGGGGGAACTCACCACCTCCCGAGGCAGCCCATTCCACTGTGGCACAACTCTGACTGTCAAAGAGTTTTTCCTCCTAACCAACCATATACCTTCCCGCCCTTAATTTAAATCCATTATTGAGAGCAATGCTTCCTCTAAGGTGTGGAGTCTTGTGAGCAAAAATTCTGCTTTGTGAGCTACTCGCATCAAAGTTGCGAGCAAGCGATTTGGCTACTGCATAAATTAGTTTGTCCTGGAGCCATATCCTTCCTGAGCGAAGGCAAAAACGTGTCGCCGGGAGGCTAAAAAACTGTGAGCTAGCTCACACTAACTCAGCTTAGTGGGAACATTGATTGAGAGTCCTCTCCTCTGCTGCCAACAGGAACAGCTCCCTTCAGATACTTCAGTCCTGTCCCCCCATGTCCCTTATAGTTAATAGCCTAAGGCCGGCCTCTGGGCGGATAAAAAAATCCACAGATTGGGGCCAGCTCAGGTTACGGTCTGGCAGAAAAATCCAAAATTGCCCGGTGCGGCCAGGCAGGTATTCCCAGGAAAGTCTGGAAGAAGCCGAGAGCCGTTCTCTGATGTTGACAACTCCCGTCCCACTACCCCTGCCGGGACTGGTGGTTTAGGCAAATTCAGCAAGGAAAGGTCTGTCAATGTTAGCCAGGAGATCTTAAATAGAGACTCCGTGTTCAGAGGCAGTCTGTCTGAATGCCGGGCAGCATGCAGGGCAGGGCATTCTACTTCAGAGGGATCTTCTGTATACAGTATCATAATGCCCTTGTATAAATCAATGGTGCGACCTCATTTGCAGTACTGTGTACAGTTCTGGTCACCACACCTCAAAAAGGATATTATAGCATTGGGAAAAGTGCAGAAAAGGGCAATTAGAATGATGAAAGGGTTGGGACACTTTCCCAGTGAAGAAAGGTTCAAGCGCTTGGGGCTCTTTAGCTTGGAGAAACGACGGCTGAGGGGTGACATGATTGAGGTTTATAAGATTATGCATGGGAAAGAGCAGGTCAAGAAAGAAGTACTTTTCTCCCTTACAATACAAGAACTTGTGGGCACGCGCTGAAATTGCTGAGCAGTCGGGTTAGAATGGATAAAAGGAAATCCTTCTTCACCCAAAGAGTGATGAACACATGGAATTTACTGCCACAGGAGGTGGCGGCGGCTACAAGCACGGACGCCTCAAGAGGGAATTAGATAAGTATATGGAGCAGAGGTCCATCGGTGGCTATTAGCCACCAGGTATAGATAGGAACTCTCAGGCTGGGGCAAGGGATGCTCTGTATTCTTGGTGCTGGGGTGGGGGGCAACAGTGGGAGGGCTTCTAGTGTCGTGGCCCCACTGGTGGACCTCCTGATGGCACCTGGTATTTTTGGCCACTGTGTGACCCAGAGTGTTGGACTGGATGGGCCATGGGCCTGATCCAACACTGGCCTCTCTTGTGTTCCTAACGTGTGGTTTCCCTCCTCCCAGAGCACGCAGCCGTGTTGCTGCACCGGGCCTTCCTGGTTGGGATGTACGGGCAGATCGACACCAGCTCCCAAATTTCGGAGGCCTTGAAGATTCTGCACATGGAAGCAACGGTATGAGGCAGGGATCAGAGCAGAGGACCCAAAACGCGGAAGGAGGCAACGCCAAGGCCCGCCTCCCTCTCCCCAGCGTCGCGACGCTGCCGGTAGGGACAGCCTCAGAGAAAACACTTTGCGATCCGTCTCACGCTCCAAAGCGGGGCGAAGGAGACCTCGAATCCACGAGAAAGCGTTGACTGAAGGCAACGTCGGCGCGGACGTGGAGGATGCTGGCCCTCATCCTGCTCTGAACGTCCCTTACGTGGAAGTCGGACAGATTCGGAGGCCGGAAAACAGGATTTTGATATATTTTTTTTAACCTGTTGTCAAGTGGGGGAGCTGAGATGGTAACCGAGGCGGGGCACCCCTCTTTGGCGTTGTGTGTTGACTTCCCCTGAATGTTTCTGTTCCCGACCACCTCTCCCGAAACGGGAGCACAGCCAGTGCTGCATCTTACAAAACCCCAAAACGTTTGTTCCTTTTTAAAAAAGAAAATAAAACAAGTTACTTCTGTTAATAGTTTAATTTATACCTCTCGGTTCCATTTCCCTTTTTATTTTCACGCTGCGCGCAGAGTCCATGTTGCCGCTGGTGGGGTGTACGATCCTTTTCTTAATTTTAAATTTTATTTAGTTTATTTATATCACAACTTTGGTGCAGCGGTTAGGAGCGCGGACTCCAATATGGGAGGACCGGGTTTGATTCCCCACGCCTCCACATGCAGCTGCTGGTGTGACCTTGGGTCCATTACAAGTTCTTTCAGAGCTGTTCTCTCAAGACCAGTCCTCGAAAGAGCTCTCCCACCTCCCTCCCAGGGTGTCTGTTGTGGGGAGGGGAAAGGAAAGGAGATTGTAAGCCACCCTGAGACTCCTTCGGGTAGTGAAGGGCCGGGTAGAAATCCAATCTCTTCTTCTTGTCCCCAGTGGAGATCCAAAGTGACTTATGTCATTGTACTTTCTCCTCAGTTTTATCCTCACAACAACCCTGCGAGGTAGGTTAGGCTGAGAGTGTGTGACTTGCCCGAGGTATAGCACCCAGCAGAGCTTCCATGGCACGAGTGGGGATTCAAACCTGGGCTTCCCAGTTCCCCGCTTTAACCACTACACCACACGGAGTCTCATTTTAAAAAATTAAAAATTGCTTTTTCATTTTTTCCCCTCTTATTTAAAGGAACATAGCATCAGTAGAGCATATTAGGTGCCTTCGGGGAGGGGTGGCCCAGGGTTTTTGACTCCGCACAACGAGAGGGTCCATAGTTGGGTGTCACGGGGTCTGCATGCAAATCTATCACATTTCCGTGGTTACGGAGGCACACTTGACAAAACATTCTAGCAGGGTAGGTAGAAGAAGGCAGAGAAAGATGTTCCTTTCTTCTTTCGCACAACTCGTGGGCACTCAAGGAATTGAATGAGCAGTTGGCTTTGAATAGATCAAAGGCAGTCCTTCACCCAAAGAGTCATTCACACGTGGAATTCACAGCCGCAGGAAGTGGTGGCAGCTACAAGCATAGACAAGAGGGGATTGGAGAAACATCTGGAGCAGAGGTCCATCGGTGGCTGTTAGTCACAATGTATTGATGGAACACTGTCTAGGGCAGAGATGCTCTGTATTCTTGGCGCTTAGGGGAGCAACAGTGGGAGGGCTTCTGGAGTTCTGGCCACACTGGTGGACCTCCTGATGGCACCTGTGTTTTGGCCCCTGTGTGACACAGAGAGTAGGACTGGAGAGGCCATTGGCCTGATCCGACATGGCTTCTCTTACGTTCTTATGTCTGGGGCAGTGATGCTCTGTATTCTTGGCACTTTGGGGAGCAACAGTGGGAGGGCTTCAGGAGTTCTGGCCCTGCTGGTGGACCTCCTGATGGCCCCTGGGTTTTGGCCACTGTGTGACACAGAGTGTTGGACTGGATGAGCCATTGGCCTGATCCCACAGGGCTTCTGCTGTTCACTTGGATCCTTGTGCGTTGTTTTTCCTTCTTACCCATGCATCCGGGAAGGGAAAGGATAGCCCAGTGGTTGTGGGGGCTTTGCGGGCAGAAGACCACCACAGTCTCCACTCAGAAAGATTGCCGGTCGGAGCAGCTGATGTGGACCAAGATAGCTTCTAAATTTCTACCATCTGGCACCAGCGGGTTCTGCATAGATTCCACTTTGGATTCTGGAAATAACGACTGCATTTCAAGCCCCTTTTCCTGCTCATCTTGGCACTTCTGAGCAGACAGGTCCCCGATCACGTTTCACTGCCCCCGCCAAGTGTTTTTAGAAAGCGGGCAGAGCCAGGTGGGTGTAGTGGTTAAGTGCGTGGACCGGGTTTGATTCCCCACTTCTCCACGTGCAGCTGCTGGTGTGACCTTGGGCAAACCACAGTTCTGTCAGAGCTGTCCTTGAAAAAGAGCAGGTTCTGTCAGAGCTCTCTCAGCCCCACCTACCTCACAGCAGGGTGTCTGTTGTGGGGAGGGGAAGGGAAAGAAGATTGTAAGCCGCTCTGAGCCTCCCTTGGGTAGTGAAGGGTGGGGTATAAATCCAGTCTCTTCTTCTTTTTGCCCAGCAAGACATTAGAGTGCCCACCAGAGATTTGATTGGACATGGTGATCTTTAAAAAACGTTTCTTTGGCTGTAGCTACCAGCGCTGTGGATGGACCTTCAATGTGGCAGCCATTTTGTGGCTGGTTCTGCCTCCTCCGGCAGCCATTTTGTGGCTTGTTCCGCCTCCTCTGGCAGCCATTTTGTGGCCGGTTCTGCCTCCTCCGGCAGCCATTTTGTGGCTGCGCCCACCACACTGTGTTAAAATTCCAGAGGTGTCCCATGGGCTCGAAAAGGCTGGGGACACCCCATCTTGGCACCTCTAGCAGGGGACAAGTGTCCTTCCCCTTCTCACCGCTTGAAACTGATAAAAATGGAAGGCAGAACCACCCGGAGGAACAGGCCTTAGCGATTTCCGAAGGCCCCACCGACCGTTTGGAAGCCAACGGCCCTCATGCATCGAGGTGCCTCTCCCTAAAAGATGGCGAGCAGTCAGAGAAGCCTCTTCCGTTTTCCCGTGCGAGACTGAGCGGCTGCAGGAGACAAGCGGATATAAATGAAGACCCAGTAGGAAGGAGTTGCGAGGCGAGACGGTAGCCCTCCCGAGGCATTGGGCGGCAGGGATTGATCGTCTCCAGAGCTGTTTTGAGGGGAGACGGATAGCGCCTGTCTTCTCTGCTTTGGCCCGTCTCAGGGAGGAGCATTTGTCCGGCACGAAGGTCCGTGGCTTAGAATACAGTTCAGCCAGAGGCCTTCGGTGCTTCTTAGTTACACTTCAGATTTTAACGGGCTGTCCTTCATGTAGAAGGAGACCCGTGAGCAGGGTTTCTAGGAGCAGAAGATTGTTGGTGGAAGGGCCTGCTTTCAAAGGATCTCACACGAAGCTGAGCCGGCTTTGCTGGGAGGGCGGGGTAAAAATTTAATGAAACAAATAAATATTGAAATCAGGTCGTTGGTCTATCCTGGTCAGTCTTGTCTACTCAGACTGGCAGCATCTCTCCAGGGTCTCAGGCAGAGGTCTTTCCCATCGTCTACTACCTGGTCCTTTCAACTCGAGATGCCGGGGATTGAACCTGGGCCCTTCTGCATGCCAAGCAGAGGCTCTCCCACTGAGCCACAGCCCCTCTTGACAGCTCTCCAGGGTCTCAGGCGGAGGTCTTTCCCATCACCCACTGCCTGGTCCGTTTTACCTGGAGATGGCGGGGACTGAACCTGGGACCTTCTGCATGCCAAACAGATGCTCTAACACTGAACCACAGCCTCCCTTTACAGCTCTCCAGGGTCTTGGGTGGAGGTCTTTCCCATCACCTCCTGCCTGGTCTTTTTAGCTGGAGATGCCGGGGACTGAACCTGGGGCCTTCTGCATGCCAAGCAGATGCTCTACCACTGAGCCACAGCCCCTCCTCATAGTTCTCCAGGGTCTCAGGCAGAGTTCTTTCACATCACCTCCTACCTGGTCCTTTGAAATGGAGATTGAACCTGGGACCCGGAGGCTTGTGAAATTATACATGGGGTGGAGAGAGTATGCCAAGACAAATTTTCTCCCTCTCTCCAAATACTGGAACCCAAGGGCATCCAATGAAGCTGGTGGGCAGTAGGTTCAGGACAGACAAAAGGAAATACTCCTTTACACAGAGAGCGATTAAAATGTGGAATTCAGTGCCAGAGGATGTAGTGATGGCCATGGGAATAAACAGCTTTAAACAGGGATTGGACAGATTCATGGAGGATAACTCGATCAATGGCTACTAGCCATGGTGACTGAGGGGAACTTCCACATTCAGAGGCACTAATCCTCTGAATCCCAGAGCCAGGAGAAGACATCAGGGGAAGGCTTCAGCCTCTCTGCCCTGTTGCTGGACCCCTCCAGGTTGGCCACCGTGTGAGAGGGGATGCTGGACTAGATGGACCCTCCCTGGTCTGATCCAGCAGGGCTCTTCTGATGTTCTTCTCAGGGGAGGGCCTCAGCCTCTATGCCCTGTTGTTGTCTCTCCAGAGGAACTAGTTGGCCTCTGTGTGAGATGGGATAACTAGATGGACTATTGGTCTGATCCAGCAGGGCTCTTCTGACGTTCTTATGACCTTCTGCATGCCAAGTGGATGCTCTACCACTGAGCCATGCCCCCCCTCCAGTGGCAGGTTTTAGGATAGACTCCTTAAAAGTACTGCAGCCAGTCACAAGAAATGCAACTGAGCTAGAAGATCAGGCTCAACAATTAATGTGCCTGGAAACATTGATTTGAAGGTGGTCTGGGTCACCTTGTCTTTCTGCGCCGTCGCTCAGAGGATGACCAGAGAGCGAGGAAGGTTCCTGGTACCCCTTATCTCAGTAGCATCATCTCTGCTTAGCATGTGAGACTTTGTGAGCCTGCATCCAGGTGCGGAATTCTGACCCAGTATGGGTGCAGCCACAAAATGGCTTCCAGAGGAGGTGGAGCCAGCCACAAAATAGCTGCTGCTGCTTACCGTCCTTCGCACAGCGGAGAACCTTGTATTGTGGTGGCAGCTGCTGTTGAGGCAACAGCCTTAAAACTCTGCACAGCTAATCAGATCTCCAATGGCCAATACGGGAGCCTTACTGGGCCAAAACCCCACCTGGATCCACGGCAGGCTCTTTCTGTAGCAGGAACTCCTTTGCATATTAGGCGACACACCCCTAAGGTAGCCAGTCCTCCAAGAGCTTACATTCACTCCTGTAAGAAGAGCTCTGTAAGCTCTTGGAGGATGGGCTGCATTAGGGGTGTGTTGCCTAATATGCAAACGAGTTCCTGCTACAAAAAGAGCCCTGCGGCAGGCACCACGTTGGGGACCCCTGATGCAGAACACCCCCAGTTCAGTCCTCAGCATCTCCAATGAAAGATATTCGGATCGAGGCGATTCTTAAGGCCTCCGCTCGAGACCTCGGAAAGCCGCTGCCTGTCCAAAGAGACGAGGCGGCCCTTGATAGACCGAGAATCTGAGCTGGCTGAAGGCCAGTTCCGGGTGGCCGGGGGCAATCTACTGTCTCTCAGCATCAGGGAAAGGAGAGCCGTCATCCTTCACAGCGGCAGGTGTTCCTTAAAGCAGTGACAGCGGTCCGTCTTCGTCACCGCATCTCGTCTCCGTCCAGACAAGCCTGTTTGCTTTCCGCTTTTGATCAACCCGTCCACACTAATCCAACAGCATCCTCCCAGCCTTGTAAGTACAATTCTCCTTGGGGCAGTTCGGAGGAAATGGATGGACCCAGAGAGCTGGTATCTAAAAGACACGGGATGCCTACAAAGAGAAGTGCTTGTCGCCACCATTCCATAGAAGGAAAGGAGCTGTTTTCTGTTGCCCCAGAAGGTCGGACCAGAACCAACGGATTCAAATGAAATCAGAAGAGTTTTCAGCTAAACGTTAGGAAGAACTTCCTGACAGTTAGAGCAGTTCCTCAGTGGAAGAGGCTTCCTCAGGAGGTGGTGGGCTCTCCTCCTTTAGAGGTTTTCAACCAGAGGCTGGATGGCCATCGGACAGCAATATGGATTCTGTGAACTTAGGCAGATCATCACAGGGAGGGCAGGAAGGGTTGCCTCAGTGCTTAGTTCTCGTGGCCCTTTCTCACACGCCCAGGGAAATGCTGGTTGCTACTTTGGGGTCAGGAAGCAGTTTTTCTCCAGGCCAGTTTGGCCAGGGATCCTGGAGGTTTTTTGTCATCTTCTGGGATTGGAACAGGGGTCATGGGGGGGGGGTAGTTTTGAATTCCCTGGTGGAACAGGGGTCATGGGGGGGGGATTTTTGAATTTCCTGCCTTGTGCAGGGGGTTGGACTAGATGGCCCTGGAGGTCCCTTCCAACTCTATGATTCTATGAGTGCAAAATTCAGGGGTTTGGTTCTAAAAAAATCAGCCCACCTTTCCAAACATCTAGTAGCCACGGCACGCTATTTTGTTAAAAACAAAAGGCCCATGTCGCATCCAAAAAGGTATACCTTCCAAGTGTACGGGAGTAAGATTTACCCATCCCACAAAAAGCCCACCTCTTTCTGGTACGAAGGCATGCTGACAACAAAGCCGTGCAGAGGGCCGACAGCCAGCCTCTTTGGAGGGGCCTTAGTAAACCTGCTGCTTCTCTGGATCAGAAACGACTGAATGAACCGCACCTAATGTGGAGAGACAACAGAGTCACCCACTCCCTGTCAGGAACTCATTGGAAATCAGGAATCCTCAAACAGGGAGTCATACAGAGATGTGGCAGGAAGCTTCTTTTGAGTGGAAAGCGGGCTCAAGAGCAGCTTTGTTTTTCCACAAAGTGCTGGCAGTTCTCTTACCAGTGAGCCTTGGAGGAAATAACTATGAAGGAGGAGGAGGAGGAGATTGGATTTATACCCCACCCTTCACCCGGAGTCTCAGAGCAGCTTACAATTTCGTTTCCCTTCCCCTCCCCACAACAGACACCCTGTGAGGTAGGTGGGGGCTGAGAGAGCTCTTTTGAGGACTGCTCCTGAGAGGACAGCTCTAAGACAACTTGTGACCAGTGTTCCCTCTAAGATGAGTTAGCGTGAGCTAGCTCACGGTTTTTTAGCCCCCGGCTCACACATTTTTGTCTTATCTCAGGAAGGAGGGCTCCAGAGCAGACTAATTTATGCAGCAGCCAAATCGCTTGCTCACAACTTTAATGCCAGTAGCTCACAAAGTAGGATTGTTGCTCACAAGGCTCCACAGCTTAGAGGGAACATTGCTTGTGACTGACCCAAGGTTACACCAGCAGCTGCATGTAGAGGAGGAGTGGGGAACCAAACCCGGTTATCCCAGATTAGAGTCCGTGCTCCTAAACACTACACCAAACTATGAGAGGTTGTTTTTTTTTAATTCCCATCTTCCGGGTCCAAATCTCATGCCACCATAATTTCATGATGCTAATTATGCTTCCTCTGCATGCCTTTTTCAAGTGCCGCAGCACTGAAATCACTTTGAAAAATCCAGAATGTTTTCTTCAGGAAGCTAAACTCCTGGTGACATTTCCTATTGCTGGGCAATTTTATTAATAAACCACGAGATCCATGTGACTCCCGCAGTTCAGCTTCTTTACAGGCCTTTTGAGATAATGCAGAATCCCTTTTTTTTTTCTTTTTTTTTTGCGGCGACCACCAATGTAGGACAGGACCTGGCATAATGTTTTAAAAAGTGGTGAGTGCAAAGCAGTGTGGGAGGAGAATTGTGGTCTGGGCTACCAAATGGGACTGTGTCTATTTGCAGATGATACTAAATTGGGAGGGAGGGGTAGCGAATACAGTAGAAGACAGAGTCAGGATACAGGATGATCCTGACAGGCTGGAAAACTGGGCTAAAACAAACAGAATGAATTTTAACAGGGATAAATGTAAAGTTCTGCATTTACACCTAGGGAAATGCTGATCGCCACTTTGAAGTCAGGGGATCCTGCAGGTTTTTTTCCATCTTCTGGGCATGGAGCAGGGGTCACTGGCAATGCTCCCTCTAAGCTGTGGAGTCTTGTGAGAAAAAATTCTACTTTGCGAGCTACTGGCATTAAAGTTGTGAGCGAGCGATTTGGCTGCTGCATGAATCAGTTTGCTTTGGAGCCCTCCTTCCCGAGCTAAGACAAAAATGTGTGAGCCAGAGGCTAAAAAACTGTGAGCTAGCTCACACTAACTCTGCTTAAAGGGAACACTGGTCACTGGCTGTGTGTGTGTGTGTGTGGGAAGTATTTGTGAATTTCATGCATTGTGCAGGGGGTTGGACTAGATGACCCTGGAGGACCCTTTCAAGTCTATGATTCTATCCATTGCAAACGTGGTTGGCTGAACTGATCTAAACAGATCCAAGTATACACAGTAAAATCAACAGGATTCTTGCATCTTACAGCCAGTCACAAAAACCACAAAATGCAGATGAAGGCTGGGGCAGTATGTGTACTTTGGGGGCTTCCCTGGAAAGTGAGAAAAAAAAGACGAATCTGCCAAGTTATCCAAAAGAAAATAAGTCAATTTTGCCACATTGATAAAAGCACAGCTGATGATTCATTTATACAGAGACAGGGAGACGGTTTTGCATAGGAGTTAGAGCACTGGACTAAGATCAGGGAGAGCCAAGGTTGAATCCCCACCCTGCCACGGAAACTCAGCGCATGACCTTGGGGCAGTCACGTGCTCTCAGCCTGACCTACCTCTCAGGGTTGTTGTGGGGACAAACTGGGGGACAGGAGAATATGGGACGGTTGCTTTGGATCCCCATTCAGGAGAAAAGAAGGGTATACATGAAGTAAACTGGATATTCGGCCCTGTGCTTTGTGGGGATCGGCAGGCAATTGTTCTGTCCCAAATGTTCGGTCCTAAGTTTGGTGTCATGGTTAAGTGCATGGACTCTAATCTGGGAGAACCGGGTTTGATTCCCCACTCCTCCACTCGCAGCTGCTGGATGACCTTGGACAAGCCATAGTTCTGTCAGAGCTGTTCTCTCAAGGACAGTCCTCGAAAGTGCTCTCTCAGCCCCACCCACCTCCCAGGGTGTCTGTTGGGGGGAGGGGAGGGGAAAGGAGTTTGTAAGCCACTCTCCTTTGGGTAGTGAAGGGCAGGGTATACATCCAATCTCCTCCTCCTCCTGTGACCCAAGTAGAGTTGCTGACCTCCAGGTGGGTACAAAAAAAGGAAGAATCCTCTGTATAATTAAACCTCCAAAAATACTCAAAAGACACTAAAGATCATGCTTACACATTATTTACATCATTGGCAATAACACACAAGACATTCTCAGTGCAAATCTTGAAATTTATATAAACTAATTGTGCAAAGGGGGAAAAGATGCAAGTTCATGAGTCACTGAACAGAGGATTCGAATGCAAACTGCAAATTCAAAAGTCCACTCTATACACCAATAGTACTTCAGGTGAGTAAAATACTCTGTTCCCGAGGAGTTAAAGTTCTGTTCCTATAGTAGCCCTGCAAGTTTAGTTCCAGCTGACGGGGCGAACCGGTGCTGCGGCACCTCGTTTCGCCAAAGCTTTATCCAAGATGGAAGTGTAACAACATGACCAAGGACCAGAATTGCTGCATAATGAAACATTTCAGGTCACTGCGTTCCTCCAAATGGTTGTAAACGTCAGCTCCATCTTTACATTGACCTGGAACTAAACCTGCCCTTTCTTTCCCTCAATCTTTCCCTCTCAATCTTGCCCTATTTGCACAATTTATTTATGTGAATTGAAAGATTTCTATTGAGATGGTTTCGTGTGTTATTGCTGACGGTGTAAATGATTTGTAAGCATTATATTCAGTGTCTTTGAGTATTTTTGGAGGTTTAATTATATGGAGGATTTTCCCTATTTTTTGTATTCACTTCATCTGTGTATCTTGCTTTTGTTGCTAACCTCCAGGTGGGGCCTGGAGATCTCCCAGAATCAGTTCCCCCAGAGAAAATGGCTGCTCCGGTGGAGTCTGATGTCCCTCCGCTCCCCAAACCCCACCCTCCCCAAGCTCCGCCCCTCAAAATCTCCAGGAATTTCTACTCCAGAGCTGGCAACCAGAGACCCAAGCAAGGGCTTCTTTGCACTGTGTATAATTTACCTTTTGATTGTTCAAAAATGTTTTTCTGCTTTTCTGTCATAGGCTTTCAAAGCCAGGGGTCATTTCCTGCAGGAGTGCATGGGAACGGAGCTCCGGCAGTAAAGAGCCCAGGGGGCGGGCACATGCAACAAGCTCCGCCCCCTGCTCCCAGCAGCCCTCAGTCAGAGCAAGAAGCAGTCGGGTAAGTTGCAGGGGCCCCCCCACAGCAATCCAAAACAGTCCAGTGGCACCTTTAAGGCCAAGGTTTATTCAGGTACAAGCTCTCCCTCCTCTGTGAGGGCAGATAATTCATCCACAAAACTAGTGCAGAATGTCGCAACCCGCACCCCAGTGAATATAGGGAGATGAGGGCTGTGGCTCAGCGGCAGAGCATCTGTCTTGCGTGCAAAAGATCCAGAGTTCAGTCCCCGGCATCTCCGGTTGAAAGGATCAGGGAGTAGGTTGTGTGAAAGACCTCTGCCTGAGAGCCTGGAGAGTCACTCCTGGTCCGAGTAGACAATACTGACCTTGATGGACCGAGGTTCTTACTGAGTAGAAGGCAGCTCTAGCCAGGTTTGTGTGTACCTGTGCTTTTGGGGAGTCCAATGCAAGGTTCTGGTGTATAAGCTTCAGGACTTGCTTAAAGCCAAGTGGGGGTGGTCAAAATGTCAGCTTTGAAATGGGGGAGGAATCCCAGAGAAAACAGGCTTCGAAATTGTCGGTAGTAGCTGTGAGAGCCACAGAAGAGCCTCCGTGTTCAGTGGCAGTCTCCCTGTGGTGGGGACAAACAACAGAAGACGAACTCGGCACTTCATTCTCTTCATAAAGCTTCCAGATCCATCAGGCTGGCTGCTTCGGGAAACCGTTTGGCCGTGGAGAGTTGGGGGTCATGTCAAATCTATCCTCCAAGAAATTAACATTGTGTCCGTCTATGGCAGGGGTCCTCAAACTTTTTAAACAGGGGGCCAGTTCACTGTCCCTCAGACCGTTGGAGGGCCGGACTATAGTTTTTTAAAAAACTATGAACAAATTCCTATGCACACTGCACATATCTTATTTTGAAGCAAAAAAACAAAACGGGAACAAATACAATATTTAAAATGAAGAACAAGTAAAGTTAAATCAACAAATTTACCAGTATTTCAATGGGAACTATGGGCCTGCTTTTGGCTAATGAGATGGTCAATGTCCACCATTTTTTTTAATGCGTTGGCGGTGCGCGCATAGGCAGAGCTCTGCCACCACGTTTAGAAAACCGACATTTAAACGGTCACTTGTTTTAGCGTTTAGATGAGTTCAGGATCTCACGGAGGCCATTTTCGGGTCAAACGTTTAAAGGGAAGTCTTTTGTTGGAGCGGTTGGATTCATTCGCCCTGGTGGTTCTGCACATGCGGCTCAAAAATGATGGTCACAGTCATAGAACAGACCGCAAAAAGAAGAAAGAAACTGTGAGGTAACTGCGCTAGATAATATTTCAATAATAATCACAAAATTGTACAAAAATGTGTGCAGAAAATTATATAAATATACAAGACAATAAATGATGTGTTGACGATGGTCTCCGGAATGCTCTATTGTTTCGATACTATTCTTCTTCCGAGAATGAATGAAAACAGCGACTCTTGGTCTGTCTTTTCAACTAGTAGGTATCAAAAATCCATAATATTCACCGATGTATCATGACTTAATGGCAAGAGTTTCTCTGACAGAATGTTCCTAGGGCAAGGAAGACCATCGTCAACACATCATTTGTTGTCTTGTATATTTATATAATTTTCTGCTCACATTTTTGTACAATTTTGTGATTATTATTGAAATATTATCTAGCGCAGTTACCTCACACGTTCTGCACATGCGCCATGATACTTTCCCCCCCCTTCTACAGAGGGGCACCTATGCGCATGCGCAAACTGAGGAATTTTTTAAAAAAAACCGCCGACACACACTCTCGCACGTCAGTAAGGTAGATGCCGGGGAGCGATGTGAGTGCGCGGTGAGGTGGGATAAGGGAGGTAAGTGTGATCGCGATTATCCAGATCAAATATAATCCGGTTAGAACCGGAGCAGTTTAACCCGCTCTCAGCACGCACCCTCAGAGTGCCTTATGGACTAGCTCCTCTCGTAGCCTTCCAAAAAAACTGCAAGACTTCCTAATTTATTTCTTGCTTGTAATGCGGGGCCCACAATTCACTTTTTGCCATGCATGTCTTCCTTTGCCCTTGTTCTTACCTGTCTTTTCCGTGGAGGGGAGTGCTTTTTCTCCAGCCACCCCCGGTCTTTCTTGTTGTTTGCCTTCATTAACTATGTTTCAGAATCTCATTTGCAGTGAAGTCAACTGTGGTTAGCCCTACCCCTGGAATGTCCCTGTTTTCAAACACTAGCAAAACATGATTAATCCTAGGTATAGATTTCCATCTTTTAATTATGATTTCACATTATGTGTGAGAATGAAGATGCTGGAAAGACAGCGTGAGATCGATCCCATGGTGTTTCCCCCCCAGTCATTTAACCGTGGTTCAGGAACAGCTGATATATTGTGTACGCCAGGCTCCTGTTCTTTAAAAGAAAAGGTGGGGAGAAACTCCACTGTAGTGATACTGCTGAGGCCAATTTTTACAGCTCACAACCCACCAATTTTAGCCCTGTGTCCTTGGACATATTTGTGCTATGGTCAACAATGACAGTTACACAGAGTGAATTAGCAGAGTGTGCTATGGTCAACAATGGACAGTTACACAGAGTGAATTAGCAAGAAAATTTGCTATGGAAGTCTTCAGTGCAGTAGAAAAGAGCAAGAGTCCAGTAGCATCTTAAATACTAATATAATCCTCCCAAGGGTTTGAGCTTTCATAAGTCACTGCTCATGAAGAAGAAGTGAGCAGTGACTCCCAAAAGCTCCTCCCCTGCCACATATTTTGTTAGTCTTTAAGGTGCTACTGGACTCTTGCTCTTTCCTGATGCTACCGGCAGACTAACATGGCTACTAGGGCTGCCAAGCCGCGGCGGGGGATAACAAGAGATTGCTGCAACCTCTGGAGAAAAGCTAACCGTTTATATTCGACCGTGGCCGTTTCGGCATACGGCTTTAGTGCCCACAGCGGGCCTAAAATGAAATTCGAGGCTAATTCTGGAGGTGTTTCCCCGGGCAGCTTAAGAATGATGAATCTAACGCGCCGGCCCGGCGGATGGTTTTTACTTCTCGCTGTATCAGCGACTTGACCCGAAGTAGCTGTGTGGCGGATTCCCGGCCCTGGCGGAAAGGAACTGTGCAAATTCCGCTCCTTCCTTCCCCCTTAGTCGCCTTGTGAGGGAGACGAAAACGAGATGTACTTCGTAGGGACTAGGAACACGGTTGGGTGTGGACCCTCGCTGCTTTTCATGTAGCAGAAATGCATTCTGCAAAAATGAAATAGGACGTGTGCCCCGTTGCTGAGCAAATGTGGGTATAATTCTATTCAAAACGGACATTTTGTTTCCCACTGTCAAAATGACTGACCAAAACCTGTTTATTGCATCTGGCTCTACTAAAGAGGAATCCATGAGTTCACCTTATTGTGTACCTGAAGAACAAATTTAGAGTCCAGTGGCAGCTTTGAGACCTTTGTCTATTCAAGGTATGAGCTTTCGAATGCAGGCACACTTTTCCAAATACCCTGGAATGGAAGGTACAGTTCAAACTTATAGACAGGCTGAACAGCAAACGAGCACGTAACATGATGAAGAATCAGGGGTCATTTCGTAGAAAAAGAGGTGCAGGAGCTCATTAGCATAACTCATTAACATAACTTATTTGCATATGCTACACCCTCTGACATCACCGGAAGTGTGTCAGAAGGCAACACCCACCACTCAGGCTCCACTGGACTGTTTTGGATTGCTAGCTATGGGGGGGGGGGACACGTGCAGATCTGTCCTCGTAGAGGAGGGAGAGCTTGTACCTGAATAAAACTTGGTCTTAAAGGTGCCACTCGACTGTTTTGGATCGGGGGGCCGGGGGGGGCTCTGCAGCTTACCTGGCTGCTTCTTGCTCTGACTGAGGGCTGCTGAGAGCAGGGGCGGGGCTTGTTGCATGTGCCCGCCCCCTGGGCTCTTTACTGCCGGAGCTCCGCTCCTGTGCACTCCCGCAGGAAATGACCCCTGATGAAGATGTTTTAAGTTGTGCAAGCAACAAAGAGTGCAAGCAAGTTGTGCAAAACCAAAACTGAATAACAAGCTAAAGTTATAACGTCAACAGTTGTTTTGATTTAATTAAGGGGGGGAGAAAGCAATAAATATGTCAAAATAGGGGATAAATGTGTAAAGGCATCTTTTCTAATCCTGGGAAGTAAACTGAGACTCACCATTCATCTCCTCTCAGGCACGGAGGTAATTTAACAGCATTTTAAAAAACCCATGGGTGTAGTGTAACCTGTTCCCTACGCGTGTGCACATCGTTCTAAAAAGTGACACACAAAAATGGGGGGCTGTATTTACCTTTGCCGTTTGCGCTAGTCCATAGCAGGTCAACCCCCAATCTCAGCCCCAATCCCCCCGCCTTTGAGAAACTGAGGAAGAAGAGATTGGATTTATACCCCACCCTTCACTCAGAGTCTCAGAGCGGCTCACAATCTCCTTTCCCTTCCCCTCCCCACAACAGACACCCTGTGAGGTAGGCGGGGCTGAGAGAACTCCGACACAAACTGCTCTTTTTCAAGGACAGCTCTGAGAGAACTATGGCTTGCCCAAGGTCATCCAGCAGCTGTGAGTGGAGGAGTGGGGAATCAAACCCGGTTCTCCCAGATTAGAGTCCACGCACTTAACCCCGACACCAAACTGGCTGGAGCAGGATCAGAAAATTGCCTCCATAGTGACACTCCAGAAAGTTATCCGTGTCTCTATCGTTTATACGATAAAGATTATGGGAAATTCCTCTGGGGTCACCTGGAAGTGACATCACATCCTACCTAAACTCCACCTCCCCTGGCACCACCCTGAAATCTCCTGGTATTTACTGAGGCGAAGCTGCTACCCACCTGAAGGCCACAATCCGTGGGATGAAGACAACTGATCTACCCCATGGTCATCCACTCTGTCTTGACCCAGGTCTTGTAGTCCTGTCCTTTTTACCTCATATCCGGCTAGCTAAAGAAGCTGGGGACTGAAGCAGAGACCTTGCATGTGTGAATGCAACCGTTGTCACACTGAGTGAAGACTCCTTCCCTCTGGAAAGGTACCGACAGGTAACAGGACCCGATGAGCCCATGGTCCAAGCCTGAACAGCTAATCCCACCTCCTTAAGCGGGAGAGAATTGCTGTCGCGCCACGCAAAAATAATTAAACGACGAATGGTGCCGGCGAGCCCAAAGTTCCCCCTCTCCCCAAGGAGGCTGCCCACTGTTTCTCTGCGTGATATACTGCTCTGATCCCGCTAGAGGTCAGGTGATTTGGCTGCTGCACGGGCAATTGCCTCTTTCAATCACTTCCTGCGCGGGAATTAGCACGGGGGACTCTGGATAACCTGCCCAGACTAGGCCTTTAACCTAAATTCATTAGTTCAATTTGAACAAAGACAATCTCTTCCTCTCCCCCTCCCCATGAGGGCACAGAGAGAGAGAGAGAGAGAGAGAGAGAGACAAAAGCCAGCACTAACGGGGTCTCCTTTCGGCTCGCAATTCCCTATAAACTCTGGAGACGAAAATCGCCGTCCTCGCAATCTGCAATCTCTTTATTAGTGTAAAAAATAAAAGAGAGTAATTTTATTGCCATTACAGGCTGTTTGCCATTATTTGCATAATTGTTAAATGCTAATAAGACAATTAGCAATTATAGCTTAATAATTACGCCGCTGCCATAACTGTCCTATTGTATCATAATGAAATTCTTAATTGTTGCTAGGGTCCCCCCCCCCCCCAGTTCAGTCGCCGGTTCCTGTAAAGGAGACGTTCGAGGGAGGGGAAGCAGAGGGCAGAGCGGACGCGATGGGAAGAGAGACAAAAGGTATATTCTAGAAAAGAGGCAAACTAGAATTTTGTTTGGCAATTCAAACAAAAATATTTATTAGGCTTTGATGAGAGTTAACCTCTTCCTTCAGCTATAGCCCACATTTTCCCCCCAACAGGGTCACCAAATGGCTCACAACATTCTTCCTTTCTTTTATCCTCACAACAACCCTGCAAGGTGGGTCAGACTGAAAGTATGGGACTGGGTCGAGGTCACACAGCAAGCCGCCATAGCAGAGTAGGGGGGATTCGACCCCAGTCCAGCTCCACCCCAAAATCTCCAGGAACTTCCCAGCTCGGAGCTGACAACCCTAGACATTGCAGGGCATTCTCTAACCCAGGGGTGTCGAACTCATTTGTTATGAGATCTTGTTGGGATCATGTGTGTCATAAAATGTAATGCCAGGTAGCGGAGATATAAACTTTATAAAGGACACAAACACAAAGTTGTTTTTTTTAACTTAAAATAAAAACATGCTTTAAAATATTAGCTCTGTAAGCTGCAAACCTACTTTTGATTTATCGACATTCACCACATACATCTTGTGCTCAGAGTTCTGAGTCTGGGACCCCGGTTAAAACCTGAAATGGTTGAGCAAGAGAATCTGGAGAAGCAAGCTATGATGCAGCAGCAGCGGCAGAACTGGAAGCAGGAGATGGGCCAGTTCCACTGCGGGCCTGATGGAATCCCTCTGGGGGGCCTGATCTGGCCCCCGGGCCACACGTTTGACACTCCTGCTCTAGGGTGGCTGGCTTGGCCCTTGTGGAGCACCTGCCATGGCATTTTGTCCTTCTCTGGAGGGCCAACAACAGGGCATAGAGGCCAAGGCCTTCCTTCCACTGTGTTGCCTCCTGACACTGGTATTCAGTGGTTGACTGCCTCTGGACGTAGTCCAGCATCCTGTCTCACAGAGTGGCCCAGTGTAAACAGAGTACTAGAAAACGCCAACCGTCCACCTTCTAAAGCAGCCATTTTCTCCAGGGGAGCTGATCGCTGTTCTGTGGAGATCAGTTGTCATCCTGGCAGAATTCCAGGACCTGCCTGGAGGTTGGTAACCAACGCTCTCCCTCGAAGCTGTGGAGTCTTGTGAGCAAGAATTCTACTTTGTGAGCAACTGCCATGAAAGTGGTGAGCGAGCCATTTGGCTGCTGCGGAAATTAGTTTGCTCTGGAGCCATCCTTCCTGAGGTGAAGACAAAAATGTGTGAGCCGGAGGCTGAAAAACCGTGAGCTAGCTCACAGTAACTCAGCTTAGAGGGAACGCTGCTGGTAACCCTAGCTGAGCTCCTGCAGTTGCTTGGGTGGCATGGCCTGACCTAATTCCTCCCGCCGCCGGCTGAGCCAAAGGCCCATTGCTGATTCAAGTGTCCTTCCTGTATCAATTTGCTCTCGAGTCTCCTCTCCCGCCCTGCTTAGCAAGGCAAAAGAGGGTGTGTCTGCCTTTTTGATCCCAAGGCCTGCTAGGAAACAGCGTGATTCTGGTTGACAACTTCAAGGGAACCTTTCCAGCAGGCTCTGTAAGATAAGAACACAAGAACATCAGAAGAGCCCTGCTGGGTCAGACCAGTGGTCGATCTAGTCTAGCATCCTGTCTCACACAGTGGCCATCCAGTTCCGAGGCTTAGGGCTGCCAAGTCCCCCCGGGGGGCAGGTAACCCCCCGCTTTGGAGGCCGGAGGTGACGTGATGACGCCGGGCACGCTGGGGGCGGGGCCACAGCCACCTGAGGGGAAAACTCTATGTTTTCCCTCCGACGATCGGGGCCACGCCCCCATAGTTTCCCCTCCGTCGATCGGGGCCACGCCCCCAACGTGAGCGACGTGGTTGCGTCACCTCTGGTGACGCAGCCACGCTGCGCTTCGGGGGGTGGAGTTCCCCCCGGGGCCCGATTCCGTGGTGGCGGAAATCGGGCCTCCAAAGCAGGGGTTTACCCGCCTCTCGCCCCCACTTGGCAGCCCTAGTCTCTCTGAAGGGCCAACAACTGGCCATAGAGGCCAAGGCCTTCTCCGATGTTGCCTCCTGACTCTGGGATTCAGAGGCTTAGTGCCTCTGAACGTGGAGGTTCCCCTCAGTCACCATGACTAGTAGCCACTGTTAGACTTACGATAAGATGATGCCTTAGCTATGCTTTTGGGGTAGGTGGCATAGGGTTTTCAACTCCGGATCGGGAAAATCCCAGAGATTTGGGGGCTGGAGCCTGGGGAGGGTGAGGTTTGGGGGAGAGGAGGGAGCTTGGTGGGGTAGAAGGCCACACACCCTCCGAAGCTGTCATTTTCCCTGGGGTAACTCCTTTGTCTGGAGATCAGTTGCAATTTAGGGAGATATTCAGGCCTTCCCTGGAGGTTGGCAACTCTGTAGATGAGGCAGCCATAGTTCGCAGTGGGGCTTTGAGCAAAAATGAATTGGGGAGGGGGATCCAGGATTCTGTGTTTACCAGCAGCAATATGTACAGCCCAGTGTTCCCTCTAAGCTGAGTTAGTGTGAGCTAGCTCACAGTTTTTTTAGCTTCCGGCGCACACATTGTTTTCTTAGCTCAGGAAGGATGGCTCCAGAGCAAACTAATTTATGCAGTAGCCAAACTGCAGTAGCTCACAACTTTAATGCCAGCGGCTCACAATGTAGAATTTTTGCTTACGAGCAGGGGTCATTTCCTGCGGGAGCACATAGGAGCGGAGCTCCGGCAGTAAGGAGCCCAGGGGGTGGGCACATGCAATAGGCCCCAGCCCCTGCTCACAGCAACCCTCAGTCGGACCACGAGGAGCAAGAGCTAGCAATCCAAAACAGTCCAGTGGCACCTTTAAGACCAGGTTTTATTCAGGTACAAGCTCTCCCTCCTCTGCAAAGACAGATCTACACGTTCCCCCCCCCCAATAGCTAGCAATCCAAAACAGTCCAGTGGAGCCTGAGCGGTGGGTGTTGCCTTCTGACACACTTCCGATGATGTCAGGGGGTGTGGCATATGCAAATAAGTTATGCTAATGAGTTATGCTAATGAGCTCCTGCACCTCTTTTTCTACTAAATGACCCCTGCTCACGAGACTCCACAGCTTAGAGGGAGCATTGGGGTAGCCTGCATATATTTCAATAGCTATGACTGGCTAGCATCCACAGCATAGAGTGGGGAGGTTTTTTGGGGGGGAGGGAAATAAGGCCAGAAACTTTTTATTTCTTTATTCTGATCTCGATAGTCAACTTTTCTTTCCAATGGAGACCCCGAGTGGCTCACGGCCCCGTTCTTCCTTCCTCCATTTTTATCCTCCCAACAACCCTGTAAGGGAGGCCGGGCTGAGTATATCTGAATGGTCCAAGTCAGCCCGTTGAGCTTCCATGACAAACGTCATGGAATTCGAACGTGGGTGTCCCTGATTCTAGTCTGACGCTCTAACCACTACATCACACTGCTTCTTATGTCCAAGTGAACACTCATTGTTGGAGAGGTTCCTTGCAGCTACATTCAGATTGGCTGCCCTTGCCGAGCCGGCCAATCAGGTAACAGAAGTGTAAAACGAGACCATGCAAATGAGGGCTCCTAGCGCCTATGTTTCTATTGGTGCAACTGTATTTGTGGGTGTGTCTTGGGGCTGGGGTTTGTGTATAAAGTTGCAGCTGAATAAAAAGAGCTATGCTGGAATCACGATAGCCAGTTTAGTGTCGTGGTTAAGTGCGCGGACTCTAATCTGGGAGAACCGGGTTTGATTCCCCACTCCTCCACTTGCACCTGCAGGATGACCTTGGGCAAGCCATAGTTCTGGCAGAGCTGTCCTTGAAAAAGAGCAGCTCCTGTCAAGAGCTCTCTCAGCCCCACCTACCTCACAGGGTGTCTGTTGTGGGGAGGGGAAGGGAAAGGCATTTGAAAGCCGCTCTGAGACTCTGAGTGAAGGGCGGGGTATAAATTCAATCTCTTCTTCTCTTCTTCTTCACGGCCAGCTTTAATTAGCCACGAAGGGCACGGATCAAGGTAACACATGGTGGGGCATACAGTTAGGAGCAGTATGTTGACTTCTTCTAGGCTGAGCAGACTAAAATGACCCATAACCTGACCAGAAGACATGAAGTTCACTCACTGTCTTAGCTGTGCCAGGGAGGTCACAGCGGAGCGACAAAAACAATTCCATTTGTAATAATAGCCTGTGAATCAAACTCCTGGCCCTGTATGGCGATGCCCTTCCAGGAACAAAACCACAGGGCCCATTCATTTCCCTGTGGTTAGGATTAGCTGCTTTGGAGTGGGAAATTCCTAGAGATTTTGGGAGTGGGGCCTGAGGAGGGCAGGGTTTGGGGCTGGGAGGGGCTTCAATGGGGCACAATGCCATAGACTCCACCTTCCAAAGCAGCCATTCCCTCCAGGAGAAATTATCTCCGTCGCCCGGAGATCAGTTGTAATCCCATGAGATCTCCAGTCACCACCTGGAGATTGGCAACCATACATGCACCCGTCCTTTGGTAACACAGCACCAACCACTAGGCCCGCGTTCGTCGTATTAATTTGCCGTCCTCGCCAGGGTGGGGAGGTTAATTGGTTCACATTTGCGAGAGGATTCGGCCCAGCGTGGCCGCTAAATACCTATTTGTCGGTTATCGCTAAATAACTCTTATCAGCTTCTGGGGAGGGGGCGTTAATCATCCTTTTTTCCCCCCTCTTAATTGTGGGCGCAGCAAAACCTGATTTCTGTTTCCGAAGCCGAGTCAATCAGGGAGGGAGACCCGTCCCTACGGCAGGGTTATCTCGTTTTATCCAGACTCTGTCCCCTGATATCACCGGAGCTTGGCTCGAATTGCTTCTGGGAATTGATAGGAATAAAGATATGTCCCCGGGTGTTGTTTCGCTTTTGGAGAGAACCCGACGTAAACGTGACCTTGCGAGCCATGCTGCGTGTGGATTACCAGCCTCCAAGTGGGGCCTGACCATCTGCCAGAATGACAAAACATCTCCAGACAACAGAGATCAGTTCCCCCTGGAGAAAATGGCTACTTTGGAGGGTGGACTCTGTGGCATTATACCCCGCTGAAGTCCAGTTTGGTGTAGTGGTTAAGTGTGCAGACTCTAATCTGGGAGAACCAGGTTTGATTCCCCACTCCTCCACTTGCAGCTGCTAGTGTGACCTTGGGCAAGCCACAGTTCTGTCAGAGCTGTCTCAAGGGCAGTTCTGTCAGAGCTCTCTCAACCCCGCCTACCTTACTGGGTGTCTGTTGCAGGGAGGGGAAGGGAAAGGAGATGGTAAGGCGCTCTGAGACTCCGAGTGAAGGTAGGGGTATAAATCCAATCTCCTCCTCCTCCATCTTCCTGCCAGCTCTGGGAAACGTTCGGAGATTTGGGGATGGAGCCAGGGGAAGGTAGAGTTTGAGGAGGGAAAGGACCTCAGTGGGCCCTAATGCCATAGAGTCCACCTCTGGAGCTGCCATTTTATCAAGGCTGATGGATCTCCGTAGCCTGGAGGTCAGTTGTAATTTGAGGAGATCACCAGGCCCACCCCTGGAGACTGGCAGCCAGTTTGGTGTAGTGGTTAAGGGCACGGGCTCTAATCTGAGAGAACCGGGTTTGATTCCCCCACTCCTCCCCATGCAGCTGCTGGTGTGACCTTGGGTCAGTCACAAGTTCTGTCAGAGCTGTCCTCTCAAGGGCAGTCCTCGAGAGAGCTCTCTCAGCCCCGCCTACCTCCCAGGCAGAGTTCCCTCTAAGCTGAGTTAGTGTGAGCTAGCTCACAGGGTTTTTTTAGCCTCCGACTCACACGTTTTTCCTTCGCTCAGAAAGGATGGCTCCGGAGCAAAGTAATTTATGCAATAACCAAATCGCTCGCTCACAACTTTAATGCCGGTAGCTCACAAAGTGGAATTTTTGCTCACGAGGCTCCACATCTCAGAGGGAGCGTTGCTCACAGGGTGTCTGTTGTGGGGAGGGGAAGGGAAAGGAGTTTGTAAGCCGCTCTGAGACTCCTTCGGGTAGTGAAGGGCGGAGTATAAATCCAGTCTCTTCTCTCTTCTTCTCTTCTACCTCCAACACGTGTAGAGGTGTGTTTTTTCCCAGTGGGATGTTGGGCCTTCCTCTGTGAGCAGCTGATTCCCAAGTTGTTTTGCATACTGGTTTCCAAACTCCCAGGTTCCTGCAGCAGATTTTCATATCCAGCATGGTGTGGTGGTCAGTCTGCCAGCTCTGTGGTGGGAAATTCCTGGAGATTTGGGTGGGTGGAGCCTGGGGAAGGTGAGGTTTTTTGGGGGAAGGGACCTCAGCCAGGTATAATGCCGTAGAGTCCACCCTCCAAAGCAGCCTCCAAAGGACACCACCGTATCCACACTAAAACATCTTAAAAGCCGACGCTTGCATCCGAAAACCGAGCACAAAGAGACACTTCCACACCTTATCCAACCCCCGACCACCCTACATTTGATGTTCCTCTGTGACGTTCCAAGGCGTTGATGGCTGCGTATAAATTATAAACGTTAATATTCTGGCCGGGCGAGGGGGGTGCAGGTTTGATGTGTTGGGCCGGCGTGTGCCAAATGGCACTCTGTGATCTGAATGGAGCTACCGTAAGCCAAAATGGGAGAGAGAGGGGGTGACCCTCGGTGCCAATCGACAGGAAAGCCCGGCACACTCGATGGGAAACGGAACCCCAGTGGCCGAGCTCACGGAAAACGGCCGAGGTAAGGCTTTTCCCCTTCGAGCGCGGAGGCCTATAAATTGGGTGGAAAGGATTAATAATACATATCGTATAATATATTAATGACAGTTGTACGGGCCCGATATGGATAACATACATTAATATATAACCACCCTTACAAATAATTCACCGCC
Source organism: Gekko japonicus (assembly GCF_001447785.1). Classification (NCBI taxonomy): domain Eukaryota; kingdom Metazoa; phylum Chordata; class Lepidosauria; order Squamata; family Gekkonidae; genus Gekko; species Gekko japonicus. The sequence continues at coordinate 80,804 of NW_015172553.1, read as the reverse complement.
TTTCTCGCTGTCTCGTCAGCGGTCACCGGCCAATGTATTTACTTTATGGTAAGGATTATAGATGGCGTTACAAATGGGCTCGCCGGCCCATGTCTGCCGTACTGTACCTCTCCGTCCGATTGATTATTAATGCGCTCCCCAACAGTAACGGCGCAAACAATGCCGCATGAATATTTGATGCGGCATCTATAGCATTTCTCTCTCTGCCCCCCCTCCCCACCCCATTCATCATTTATAACAGGCTACAAAAACATTATAAAACATTTATTACACATTTATAGATCATTTCATGCTAAAGCAAAGTTGTGTGATAAATGCATTATTAATCCTAGACGCTGTTTATAGGAATCCCTTGTAATAAGGGTTTAGCATATGTCGTGCTACAACCGGGATAATAAATAGGATGTTGGCTGCTGATGGGAAATATATTACACAGTGGAAACTTTGCTTTCTCCAGAGAAAGCCGCACAGCTTGGACATCTGCTTCTCTTTAGATCGGCGCTAGGAATTAATCGGCGGATCACCCGGATGGTGAGGAAGATGCAACATTGGAGGCTGGGTTGAGATTCAGCAAAGCACAAGTCCGTAGCTGCAGCTGTCTGTAGCACAGCAGGAGAGCCTCTGCTTGGCATGCAGAAGGCCCCAGGTTACATCCCCAGCAACTCCAGTTAAAAAAGGACCAGGCAGGAGGTGATGGGAAAGACCTCCACCTGAGACCTCGGAGAACTATAAAGAGGGGCTGTGGCTCAGTGGAAGAGCATCTGCTTGGCATCCAGAAGGTCCCAGGTTCAATCCCCGGCATCTCCAGCTAAAAAGGACCAGGCAGGAGGTGATGGGAAAGACCTCAACCTGAAACCCTGGAGAGCTGTAAAGAAGGGCCGTGGCTCAGCAGGAGAGCATCTGCTTGGCATGCAGAAGGTCCCAGATTCAATTCCCAGCAACGCCAGTTAAAAAAACACCAGGCAGGAGGCGATGTGAAAAACCTCCACCTGAGACCTTGGAGAGTGTAATGTATCCATCTCAGACCGCGTGCGCGGCCATTTCACCACGCAGTCAGGCAAAGCGACCGAGCTTTGCTCTCAGTAACAATGGGACAAGCAGATCCTAGCCGGCCCCTATCGGCAGGCTAGGCTCCTGGCCGAGAGCCTATGGAACTCTCGGCCACTGTAAATAGCCAATCACTTGTGTGTGGGTGTGTTTGGGGAGCGGGGTTTGTGCACATATAAACCAGCCTGCGAGCTGGGTACTCTCATCTTGTTCTGAGCTGAAATAAAGTATGAGAGCTGAAATCACTAGTAAGTCTCAGTACTTTTCAGAGAGCCACAAAGAGGGGCTGTGGCTCAGTGGAAGAGCCTCTGCTCGGCATGAAGAAAGTTCCAGGTTCAATCCCCGGCATCTCTAGTTAAAAGGATCAGGCAGTAGGTGATGGGAAAGACCTCTGCCTGAGACCCTAGAGAGCTGGAAAGAGGGGCTGTGGCCCAGTGGAAGAGCATCTGCTTGGCATGCAGGAGGTCCCAGATTCAATCCCTGGCATCTCCAGTTAAAAAGGATCAGGCAGGAGGTGATGGGAAAGACCTCCGCCTGAGACCCTGGAGAGCCGCTGCCAGTCTGAGTAGGCATTTCTGTCCTTGATAGATGAAGGGTCTGATTCAGTATAAGGCAGTTTCATGAGTTCATGGGGGGGGGCTTGTCTTTCAGAGTGTAAAAGAAAACAATGGACAAGATTATTTTTAAAATGGGCAAGCATAGTAAGAGATTCCTGGAAAAAAAATAAGAGGACATCACAGGATCACAGATGGTTCCCACACGAGGATCCGGAAAGGACCGAAACTGAATCTGGTAACCATTCCTATGGCTCCTAAAACACGATCTTCCATGATTTTAGGCCCGACATTCTCATCTCATGTCTAAATTCACAGCGAAAGAGTGTCAGGATGCTGTTTCGAAATCCTGGAGGCCAGCATTTCTTTTGAAATAGTTTAAGTCCTGCCAGAAATGAAGCATATTTCCAATTCCTAGCATCCCGTTCCCTGCAGATTGGGCAAACCGGGATTTTCCGGCCCCGTGAAATGGTCTTGTAAAAGCAGCCATTGCTGCTCAAGCCACACTGGGAGGATAAAAACATGTCCGTGATATCTGTCCGTGGATAGTTTCATGTGGCTAAAAATGCCACAGTCACATCAGGGAAGTTCACACACACATATATATGTGGCTCAGGGGGTAGAGCCTCTGCTTCGCATGCGAAAGGCCTCAGGTTCAGTCCCCAGAGGCATCTCCAGTTAAAAAGGTCCAGCCAGTAGGTGATGGAAAAGACCTCTGCCTGAGACCCTGGAGAGCTGTAAAGAGGGGCTGCGGCTCAGTGGAAGAGCCTCTGCTTGGCATGCAGAAGGTCCCACGTTCAATCCCTGGCATCTCCAGCTAAAAGGACCAGGTAGGAGGTGATGGGAAAGACCTCCGCCTGAGACCCTGGAGAGCTGTAAAGAGGGGCTGTGGCTCAGTGGTAGAGCCTCTGCTTGGCATGCAGAAGGCCCCAGATTCAATCCGCGGCATCTCCAGTTAAAAAGGACCAGGCAGGAGGTGATGGGAAAGACCTCCGCTTGAGACCCTGGAGAGCTGTAAAGAGGGGCTGTGGCTCAGTGGAAGAGCTTCTGCTTGGCATGCAGAAGGTCCCAGGTTCAGTCCCAGTTAAAAAGGTCCAGGCGGCAGTTGATGGGAAAAACCTCTCCCCGAGACCCCAGAGAGTGGCTACCATTCTAAGTAGACAATACTGACCTTGATGGACCAAAAGTCTGATTCAGTATTAGGCAGCTTCATAAGTCCACCTCTTATCTGCTCCTTTTATCTGGAGATGCCAGGGATGGAACGTGGAACCTTTTGCTTGCCAAGCAGAGGCTCTGCTGCTGAGCCATGGCCCACTCAGCTGAACATGAGGCAAGATCATATCTTCTCTTGGGAGATGATTACTTGAACACTAATTCTCATCTGAGTGTGTTACTTCATCTCCACTGACTTGCTGTCGAGGGATAAGTAAATTCCACCTGGAGTGATTCATCTGGGGCGTTTCATTTTCACATATAGAGTAACACCACAAGGAATGTTAAACAGGCCTGTGAATCTGCTCAAAGAGGTCAGTTAGGGTTTCTGATGGGGAGATTCAGAAGAAGAGAAGAAGAAAAAGAAGAAGACAGAAGAAGACTCAGAAGAAACTTGGAAGAAGATGACTCAGGAGAAGAAGACTCAAGAAGAAAAAGACTCAGAAGACAGAAGAAGAAAAAAGAAGACTCAGAAGAAGAAGACTCAGAAGAAGACGACTCAGGAGAAGAAGACTCGGAAGACTCAGGAGAAGAAGACAGAAGAGGAAGACTCAGGAGAAGAAGACTCAGAAGGCTTAGAAAAAGATGACTCAGAAGAAAGTGAAGAAGACTCGGAAGAAGATTCAAAAGAAGGTGAAGAAGAAGAAGTCTGGCCTTGAAAACCCTACGAGATCACCATACGTAGGCTGTGACTTGACAACACTTTCCAGCACTGCCAACTTGAGGACTGTCCTGAGCTGGATGGCCCAGGCTAGCCTGATCTCATAAGACCTTGGAAGGTAAGCAGGGCCAGCCCTGGATAGGACTTGTGTTATGTCCGCTGACTGCCACCAGGGGCCAGGGAATACCCCTGAGCTTGACTCTGAAGGAACAATGGGGACTAGGCTCCTAGTCTCTCCACTGAGGAACCAATAGGACCATTGCGGGAGATTTAAACCCACCAACGGGACCTAGGGGAGTGTCCCCAGGTGTGTATATAGTTGGCCAGCTGGCCAGTAGTCTTTGTCTTTATTGTGTACCACAGTAAACCATGCTCGGAAGCTCTTGGAAACTACATCTGTATTAGTAGTTTCTACATGTGTCTAACCCACTACACTTCAACTTGGATGGGAGACTGCCCAGGTAATCCAGGGTTGCTATGCAGAGGCAGGCAATGGCAAACCACTTCTGTTCATCTCTGGCGTGACCTGGATGGCCCAGGCTAGCCTGATCTCATCAGATCTCGGGAGCTAAGTTAGGTTGGCCCTGGTTAGTGTTTGGATGGGAGAAATAAGTCCAGGGTTGCTACGCAGAGGTGGGCAATGGCAAACCACCTCTGAACATCTCCCTGCCTTGAAAAACCTATGGGATCCCCATACATTGGCTGCAACTTTATGGCAAAAACGTATAGTTGCAGACAACTTATGGGTCACCAAAAGGAATGTTTTAAAAAATGGCATTAACCATTGCGCTAGGAAGTTAGTGTTGGGCAACCAGTTCTTCTGGAGGTCCCACATTAACTTTCTCGCCCAATGGTAAATGCCACTTTTTAACATTCCTTTTGGTGACCTGTAAGTTGTGAGACAAGATGCTGGACTAGGTGGACCACTGATCTGATCCAAGAGGGCTCTTCTGACGTTAACCACTGTGGCCAGGCAGTGATTCAGGACCTCCGCCGCACCACCAGGAGATTTGGATAAGGATATACAGAAATGAATATCATCAGCCTATGAATGACCACCAACCCCCAAATTACGAATGCTGGTGGCGGCGGCTTCATGTAGAGATTGAAAGGCATGGGGGATATAACTGCACCCTGTGGAACCCCACAAGATAGGCCCCACACCGGTTTCCAATAGCAACCTGTTGATCCGATCTGTGAGGAATGATTGGAACCAGTTCAGCGCGCATCCCCGGATACCTACTTCTGCCTCCAGGCACCTCGACACGATGGCATGCTCTACTAAAACGAAGCCTGAAGATCAGTAAGAGGAACAGTGTGGCACAGAGTTTGTCTACACTCAAGCAGAGGCCATTCACTAAAACTAGCAGAGTTGCCAGTGGTGGAAATGTGCTACAGCAGAGGAATTCCAGAAAATGGTTGTCATACTACCATCTCATGATACTGGACAAAGGTTGCCGACTCCGAGTTGGGGAGGTCCTGGAGATCTGGGTGCGGAGCTTAGGGCCAGTGGGGTTTGGGGAGGGGCCTCAGTGGGGTATAGCGCCGCAGAGTTCACCCTCCAAAGCGGCCATTTTCTCCCATATCTGAAGTGAGCCCTCCAAAGCGGCCATTTTCTCCCATATTTGAAGTGAGCCGTGACTCAAGAAAGCCCTGCCACAATTTTTGTTAGCCTTTTTTTTTAAAGTAAATTTTTTATTGATGATAAAACAAACAGTTCATACAACAATTATCAACTTTTTTGGTATAACATGGTGTAGTTATGGAGTAAGTAATATTACACTTGTATAAAAACTAGTGACATTCAGATCAAACACATTTCATCACCTTAAAGGACTACTCTGTGTATATTAAGCATGCATCATGTGTGTGGTGAGTGGTATGCGCTCAGACTAAGCCAAAGAGGCAATTAAAAGCGAAGCCATTCAATATATGCAGGGTTGGAAGGTATCAGGTTGTGTTCTGCCATATACTGGATCAGAGGGAACCATGTTCTAACGAATTTGGAGTGTGTATTTGATTTTTTGCGTTGACGTTCTTCAAAGGTATTGGCAATCTTTTCCATTACAAAGTGTTCCCAGCACTTTTCTCTCCGCATCTGAATGGAAGGTGGGGTTGGAGATTTCCAGGAGGCTGCGAGCGTCAATCTGGCTGTTGCTAGTAAGGTAGAGGTAAGATTGGATAGGATGGCTTCCTGAGAGTCCTCATCCACTAAATGTAATAAGATTGTTGCGGGATCTAATGGAAGTTGTTGGGATGTGATTTTGGAGATTTCATTTACTACTTGCAACCAAAAAGATTTTATCTGGGGACAAGACCACCAACAATGATAAAAGTGCTTCTCCACTCTTGCTCTTTTCTACGTTTTCTCCAGGGAAACTGACCTCTGACATCGGGAGATCAACTGAAATTCTGGGAGATCTCCAGACCCAAATGGTGGTCGCCAACCCTATACAGAATGTGGTGGAACGGGCCTGCAGGTCCTGTTCCATCGTGCCCTCCAAGGTTTTCCCAACCGCTGGAGAGTCTTTCCTCTCTCTCCGGTAACCCACCACCACCACCACCACCACCCGACCTTTGTAGGAATTGCCCACTGAGTGGGGCAGGACTCTCAGCTTCCCTTCCATGTTCTGAGGCCTTGCCTCTGTGTCTCCTGCTGCCCAGCACCTGGTTGCCATGGTGACCATTTACGGCCTTGAGCGCCCCTGGAGGAATAGCCACTTGCCCCTGGCACTCCTTTTAAAATGGTGTAACTGAGATGGTGGAAGTCTATGTGGTACAGAGAACCACTACCAGCATCCAAAGTTATAAAATATTTATTAAAAATAAAATGTTCACAAGCATACATTTAGCAAAGCACCAGACTGAGCAAGGGATTCAAAAGAAATGGGTGAAATGCAATTCCTCTCTCTATACATGCCCTATCAGATGTTGAAATATAGGACAGGCTCCTTAGCTTAGGAAGTTTTAGATCTCTACAGCGTGATCACTACCTTGAAGCTTCCTTCAGCTGTCCAGGCCAACACATGGTCAATGGATGCCTCCTCCAGATCTCAGTTAAGAGTTCTGTCTGTTCTGATGGAATTCATACAAAAGAGACCTTCCCCTTTGCTCCTCTGAGTTTTATTACTTCTCCTTTCCCCACCCACTGACCAGATCAGGCCAGGTCAGAGAAGCTTTTCCAGAAGTCTCCAGAATTTCTTTCCTGAAGTCTCTCTAGTGTTCAACATCTTCAAATCTCTGTTCCCTGCTTGAAAGGGGGAGGGAGAACTTGGCCATCCCATTGTCTAGACCTATAAGCTTTTCTATGTAGGTGGACTGAGGTAAGTCTGGAGAGCAATTGAACTGACTTCCTCCTCTTTCTGCCTGTTCTCTGCCCCAAAATTTTTTTTTAAAAAAAACTCAGAGTGAAGGTTTTGTTCATTTCAAACCTCCAAAGAAAAAAAAATGCATTTCCCCCCACACTGAATATAAGCTTGTACCTACATCAGAACTATTTTTAGTAAACTGTGGTGCATCTGTTCCAAAACAGTTCTGTGCGACTGTCATTTGTTGTGACAGCAACCATTAGTCTTTTGCCAAACTATGGAAAGAAAAGGAAATTCCTAGTAGGAAAGCATTTTTTACAAAAAGCGATTTCTGTATTGTAATGCGAGTTAACGGCTCTGCTAAATAATGAAGATGTGACTAAGTTAGATTCCCATTGGAAATGAGTTTTAGATTGTGCAGAATTAACTATCATAAAGGCCGAAAGCCATTTGTTTACTGGTGTGAAATTTGGAAGAATGAATATGTGTGTCGAATGCCGTGAAGTCGCTTTCAACTTAAGGTGATCCAATGAATTGATGACCTCCAAAATGTCCTATCATTGACAGCCTTCCTTATATCTTGCAGACGGAGGGCCGTGGCTTCCTGTATTGAGTCAATCTATCTCACGTTGTGTCTTCCTCTTTTCCTGCTGGCTTCAGCTTTTCCTAGAATTATTGTCTTTTCCAGTGACTCTTGTCTTCTCATAATGTGACTAAAGTACAATAGCCTGTTTTGTCATTTTTAGCTTTGTAGGACAAGGGAAAAATGAACGTGATTTCTGATATCTCCTTTGACATATATTGACAGCTGTCACCGTGCCTTAATAAGAGTTTAATCATAGTATATTCAGATTTTGGTATTTAGCCCAGATGGAAAAAATCTATAGTAGAACATATATATTTTATCAGTGGTCGTTTAATAGAAAATGAGCTAGGGGAACTTATTAGCATAGCTCATTAGCATATGCCACACCCCCTGACATCACTGGAAGTGTGTCATAAGGCCACACCCCCTGACATCACCGGAAGTGTTGGGGGCCCGGCGGTGGACCTGCAAGGCCGGCGGGAGTGCGAGGAAGCCCCGCCAAGGCCCTCCCTAGCCCCAGGCAGGCAAGGGTGGGGAGAGGTGGGGAGGAAGCAACTTACCCTCCCTCTTCTCCTGCCTCCTCCTGGCTGAATGAGGGCTAGAAGCAGGGGGCGGGGCTTCATCGTATGCCCCGCCCCACACCTCACCCGGGGGAACAGCGATCCCCCGCGTTCCCCCCGAACCGACCTCTGTATTTTATGATTGTATTTTTCTGTATAAGAAGTTATATTAAGCAGAAGTATTATTAGGGGCCTCTCTGGATGGAATTAGGATGCAATAGAATGGAATGCATATTTGGAAACTACAAGAACACCTAACACTGGAAGTTATGTGGTGAACAGATTTTCAGTGTTCTCAAAACAATATATTTCCTTTGTAAGACAGAGCATCTGTGTGACGCCCCCTTATCTGGGGAGGTCTGGTTTTACTTTAAAAGTGTTCTTTATATTTTATTCTACTGGATATTCCGGCTGCCACCAGGAAATTTAAGGCTTTCCAAACCTCTATAATATAATATTTCTGTCACTGGGTAGGTAAGTCGAGGGTTTAGGCGTTCACGAGGGTCTATGTGTTTCCTGGGAAGAATTTCTTTCAGAACTGGTATCTTAAATAAAAGTAGATTTATTGATATTTCACACACTTTTCTCTCCCACTGTCAGGGATCTAGGCATGTAACTCTGTAACACTTTTTTCCCTTTAGGCCATATACGGTTACTGTTTCTTTATACTTCAACTTTTCATAACACACACAAGACTTCTCTCTCTCAGACCTTAAAACGAACAAACTGCTTAACTCTTTTACTACACAGAACCAAATTATCCCACACAGGGATTTGTCTCTCTCTCAGACTTCAGAACTAACTAACTCTCTGTCTTCTTCAACTGTCATCACTAACTGACCCTCTTGACTGACATATCTGCTCATCCACACAGAATAATTTCCAAAACCCCTCCCCCTCTCTGTCACTCACCAATCACACCACTTGCTTGTTTCCACTACTCTAGACTATCATACAGCCATGCATCCAAACTTTTAAAGTCACACACACACAGTTAAACATGAAATTGTTACAATCTGGTACTGGGAAACCTGCCAAAAGCTAAAGAGAAGTCAGACTTGATTTGATCTAGAACCCATGGATTGGTCTTTTTTGGCCACCCACGGTATCCGTAAAACTCTCCTCCCAACGCCACATTTCAAACCAACTTTCTTCCTGCCCGCTTTCTTCACTGTCCAACTTTCACATCCAAGCAGAATAAAGGGGGGAAATGGGGAAGAATTAATAATCTGGCTATTTTGGATAGGATTAGAACAAAGTTTGGGTTCAGTGGCACCTTTAAGACCAACAAAGTTTAATTCTGGGTATAAGCTTTCGTTTGCATGCAACATCTCTTCCTATATCAGAAGACGTGTGCATGCACATGAAAGCTTTTACCCGGAATTAAGCTTTGTTGGTCTTAAAGGTGCCACTGGACCCAAACTTTGTTCTATCCCTATCCAAAATAGCCAGATTATTAGATGGTTTTAAGAGATGTTTTGATTTTATGCCGTTTTTTGACCGTAGTAAACATTGACTGACCGACTGACTTGACTAAACTTTGTTGGTCTTAAAGGTGCCACCAGACTCAAACTTTGTTCTGTTGCTTCAGACCAACACGGCGGCCCACCTGAATCTTGGATAGGATTAGTGAACAGTGGATTCATTTTGTTCAGAAGTCTGCTGCTTTTTAAAAATTGAGATTGTGTATCTATAATCTGAGAATGCATTTTACGCTCTACAATGTTTTCCCTGTGTCTTTATTTTTGTAAATTAAAGAAGAGTTTAGGAACAAGGTTTCCAACCTCCATGGAGGGTCTGGAGTGCTCGTAGAATCACAACTGATCTTCAGACTCCAAACCCATATTGGACGATTAGATTTAGGAAATTTCTCAAAGGCCATTCTAGTCCAATAGGCCTTTGGAAATTAATCCCCAACTCCTGCAGAACTCTTTTTGTTGGTTCCCTGGAGGTATTTTGGTGGTGTTTGTTTTAACACTTACTGTTCTATGGGCATTATATGGCTGTTGCTGTTTTATGACACTTCATTATTTGGGAAATGGCTTCCTCTGCGGTCGAAACACGATACGCATTTTTAAAAATGAAAAAAAAAATCTGCATTGCAAGTATCGCTTTACTCTGCTTTGGTATCACTTTACTCTGCTTTGGTATAACTTTACTCTGCTCTGGTTAGACCTCACCTAGAGTATCGTGTTCAGTTTTGGGCACCACAATTTCAGAAGGATATAGAGAAGCTGGAATGTGTCCAGAGGAGGGCAACGAAGATGGTGAGGGGTCTGGAGACCAAGTCCTATGAGGAAAGGTTGAAGGAGCTGGGTATGTTTAGCCTGGAGATAATTGAGAGGTGATATGATAACCATCTTCAAGTACTTGAAGGGCTGTCATATGGAGGATGGTACGGAGTTGTTTTCTGTTGCCACAGAAGGTCAGACCAGAACCAACAGGTTGAAATTAAATCAGAAGAGTTTTCGTCTAAACATTAGGAAGAACTTCCTAACAGATGATATGATAAACAACTTCAAGTACTTGAAGGATTGTCATATAGAGGATGGCGCGGAGTTGTTTTCTGTTGCCACAGAAGGTCAGACCAGAACCAACAGGTTGAAATTAAATCAGAAGAGTTTTCGTCTAAACATTAGGAAGAACTTCCTGACGGTCACAGTGGTTCCTCAGTGGAGTAGGCTTCCTCGGGAAGTGGTGGGCTCTCCTTCTTCGGAGGTTTTCAAACTAGATGGCCATCCGATAGCCATGCTGATCCTGTGAACTTGGGCAGATCATGAGAGGGAGGGCAGGAAGGGTTGCCTCAGTGCTTAGTTCTCGCAACCCTTTCCTACATGCCCAGGGAGATGCCCATCGCTACTTTGGGGTCTGGAAGGAATTTTCTCCAGGTCAGTTTGGCCGGGGATCTTGGACGGGTTTTTTTTTTTTTTTGCCATCTTCTGGGCAAGGAGCAGGGGTCACTGGGGGTGTTGGGAGGGAGGTAGTTATGAATTCCCTGCAGAGGGTTGGACTAGATGACCCTGGAGTTCCCTTCCAACTCTTATGATTCTAAGTAGATCCAACCAGTGAACATTTGAAAACCAACACTTGAAGGTTTTGAACAAAAGTCCGAGTCCAGTGGCACTTTTAAGACCAACAAAGTTCCACTGGACTCAAACTTTGTCCAAAAGCCTTCAGACTAAATGGAAGGCTTTTTATAAGGAACAGCTATTCTGGTCAATCCTCCCTCTAAGCTGCAGAGTCTTGTAAGCAAACATTCTACTTTGTGAGCTACTGGCATGAAAATTGTGAGCGAGCGATTTGGCTACTGCATAAATTACTTTCCTCTGGAGCCGTCCTTCCTGAGCTAAGACAAAAATGTGTGTTCCGGAGGCTAAAAAACTGTGAGCCAGCTCACACTAACCCAGCTTAGAGGGAACACTGATTTGGGTCCATTTGTTTGGGAGGACAGTGCAGGCTAGCGGGATCTGGTCCGGGGGTCGGTTCTGTTTAGTCTCCTCCCTCCCGCGACTGGCTCACGTGTCGAAGATTGCACACGTGAAGTTTAGTATTTTTTTTTCGGGGGGGGG
>NW_015172553.1:56644-69254 GCF_001447785.1 Gekko japonicus | reverse complement strand
AAGGGGCGTGGGACCCACCAGCCGGCCGTCTCTCTCTGTCTCTCTCCTCCCTCCCCGGCCTCCTGGAGGCAGAGGCGGAGCGCTGCGCTCCCCGCCCTCCCCGGCTGCAGGCATTGGATCGCGGCGTCCCTCCCCCCCGGAGTCCCCTCCGCCCGCCTCCTCCTCGGCGATCCAGCGGTTGGCGTCCCTCGCTTGACTTCCTGGAGAAGTTGGGGGCGGCCGGGATCGGCGCTCCTCTCCCCGAGGGCGGCTCTCCGGTGATCCTTTTGGAGAAGACGCGCGTCTTGGCGCACGTCGGGACGGCTCGGCCGCTTTCCCTTCTTCACGCGGCGGCGCCCCGGACCTGGATCTTCGCCGGGGTCCTTCTGGCAACAGATCCCCCCCCCCCCTTTCCATGCTTTGGATGGGGGACCTCCGAGTCTCTCGCAGCCTAGCCGTGCACCACCAACCCAGGCACGTGTGAATGGCCGGAGGACGCGGGTCGAGGATGAAGGGCGCGCGAGGCGCCGGCTTTCTCCTTTGAAGGACTTCGGATCGCCGCTCTTGGCCGCGCTGGAGCGCTGAATCGCGGCCGCCCAGAGGCGCGGGTGAAGGGCACCTGTCGGTCCTTTCCCTCCCCCCGGACGCCCGCCTTCCTTTCGGATCCCCCCACCCCCTGCGTCCGAGATGGCGGCCATCCAAGCCCTCCAGCAGTGGTGTAAGAAGCAGTGCGAAGGCTACAAGGACGTCCACATCACCAACATGACCACCTCCTTCCGCGACGGCTTGGCCTTCTGCGCGATCCTGCACCGCCACAGGCCGGATCTGATGTGAGTCGCCGCCACTCCGTCCCTCGGGGGGAGGCGGGGAAGGGGCTCTGGGGGCGGGGGGTGTCTCCGTCTTGCAGAGAGATTTGGGACAAGGAGGGGGGCTTAGACGGCTTCTATCCGTCTAAAGCCCTGCTGGCTGCAGGGGACTCCTGGCATCTCCGGGTAAAAGGATCTGGCAGGAGGTGATGGGAAAGACCTCCGCCTGAGACCCTGGAGAGCTGTGAAGAGGGGCTGTGGCTCAGTGGAAGAGCTTCTGCTTGGCATGCAAAAGGTCCCAGGTTCAATCCCCGGCATCTCCAGTTACAAAGGACCAGGCAGAAGGTGATTGGAAGGACCTCTGGGAGACCCTGGAGAGCTGTAAGAGCTCCTCTTACAGTTCCTCTGCTTGGCATGCAGAAGGTCCCAGGTTCAGTCTCCAGTATCTCCAGTTAAAAGGACTGGGAAGGACCTCAGCCTGAGACCCTGGAGAGCTGCAAGCAGGGGCTGTTGCTCAGTGGAAGTTCCTCTGCTTGGCATGTAGAAGGTCCCAGGTTCAATCCCCAGCATCTCCAGTTAAAAGGATCTGGCAGGGGAAGGACCTCTGCCTGAGGCCCTGGAGAGCTGTCAAGAGGGGCTGTGGCTCAGTGGTAGAGCACCTGCTTGGCATGCAGAAGGTCCCAAATTCAATCCCTGGCATCTCCAGTTAAAAGGACCAGGCAGGAGGTGATGGGAAAGACCTCCGCCTGAGACCCTGGAGGGCTGACAAGAGGGGCTGTGGCTCAGTAACAGAGCTTCCCCTAGGCATGCAGAAGGTCCCAGGTTCAATCCCCGGCATCTCCAGTTAAAAGGACTACATAGGAGATAATGTGAAAGACCTCCGCCTGAGACCCTGGAGAGCTGCTGCCAGTCTGAGTAGAGAATAGAGACCTTGATGGACCGTGGAGCTGATTCGGTACAATGGGGGGAATGGGCTTTGGCTCTGGGGCAGGGTACCTCCTTGGCATGCAGAAGGTTTCAGGTTCAATCCCCGGCATCTCCAGGTAAAAAGGACCAGGCAGGAAAGGATGGGAAAGACTTCTGCCGGAGACTCTGGAGAGCTGCTGCCAGTCAGAGCCAACAAAACTGAGCTTGATAAGGGTCAGGTTCAGCACGCAACCCTTTCATGTGGGGAGGGGTCACGCGGCTCAGTGTCAGAGCATCTGCTTGGCATGCCGAAGGTCCCAGATTCGATCCCTGGCACCTGCAGATGCCCCAGGTTTGGGGTGACCTGAAAGTCCCTGAGACCCTGGAGAGCTGCTGCTGGCCAGAGTAGATGACTGATCTTGATAGACCAAGGGTTTCCCTCCGTAGAAGGCAGCTTCATGCAAGGGTTTGTGGCTCACTGGGAGAGCCTTCTCTTGGCATGCAGAAAGTCCCAGGTTCGATCCCTGCTCTCTCCAGTTAGGTCCTGGGTGATATGAAAGTCCCTGAGATATGATATGAAAGCCCGCCTAGAGGAAAAGACGGATCTTGATAGATGAAGGGTCCTTCTCAGTAGACGGCAGCTTCATACAGGGAGGGGCCTGTGGCTCAGTGGCAGAGCATCTGCTTGGCATGCAGAAGGTTTCCAAGGTCAGTCCCCGGCATCTCCAGATAAAAGGGTGAGATAGCGGGTGATGGGAAAGACTCAGGTGGGACCCTGTAGCCAGCCAGAGTAGACAATAACTGATAGACCAACAGTTTGACTCAAGATAAGGCAGGCTCGTTTAGGAAATCGCTGTGGCTCAAGAACCTCAGGAGTTCCCTGGTTCAGTCCCGGGCATCTCCCCTTAAAAGGATCGAGTAGAAGGTGGATTGGAAAGACCTGACCCTGGAGAGCAGCGGCCAGTCTGAGCAGATGGGACTGGCCTTGATAGACCCAAGGCTGTGTTTGGGGGAAGGGGGAGGAAGTCTGTTCCCCTTTGGAAACCGGGAACTCCACAACAGACGCTTAGTTTGATCCAACAGGGTCCTTATTCAGATATTATCCTTGTATTGAGGGCGCAGTGGGGCTGAGCGAATGTCATGGCAAGATGGGTGTAGAGGATTCCCGTGAGCTCACCCTGTATTCGGTGAAACTCTCCGGTCGTAGCTAAGGCAGATGGAACCTCCATGTTCAAAAGCAGTGTATCTCTGAATATTATGGCGACAAGTTGGCCGTCTAGCCTTCATGCCCAGGTTGTGAGCGTCTCACCACAGTGGGGAACCAGGGTGGCAAGGTTAGAGGACCTTGGTTTGATCTGCTATCACACCCTTCTTAATGTTCTTAATTCATGACTTGAGCATTGTGTGCTGCTTAGAGCCGGAGGTGAAATGGTGTGGTATAGCCCGATGCTGCCGGAACCTAATCAACCAATACAAACAACCGTGATATAGTCACTTAAGAACTTAGTTTATGTAAATTTCTATGCAAATCTCTTCTATTACTTAGAGATTTGCATAGTAATTTACATAAAACAAGTAATTTACATAAAACAAGACCTTAGTAACTAGATCACGGTTGTTTGTATTGGTTGGTCAGCTTCATCCTGTGATCTCTCATAATCTGTAAGATCTCAGAACCCAAGCAGGGTTGGTACTTGGGTGGGAGACCACCAAGGAAGACTCTGCAGAGGAAGGCGATGGCCAACCACCTCTGTTCACCTCTTGACTCGAAAGCCCCTTGCTGGGGTTGTCATAATGGGCTCCAACTTGACACACACACAGTGGTTAGGGTATCAGACCACGATCTGGGAGACCCGGGTTCGAATTCTGACTTTGCCATGGAAACCTGCTGGGTGACTTTGGGCCAGTCGTTCTCTCACAGCCTAACCTGCATCACAGGGTTGTTGTGCAGACAAAATGGAGGAGAGAACAGTGCTGTAAATGGCTTTGGGAAGGAAAACAAGGAATAGATAAGTATTGTGCTTAATTCAGGTAGGGCTTTTCAAGAAATGTGTATAAAAGGGTGAGGGGGGGTATCACTAAGGCCTCATTGAAATGGGAAGTCTGTTCCTGGACTGCACCATTTCAGACTGCAGGGCGGGATCCTGTGTATCTAAACATTCCTGCCTGTTTTAAAAAGTCCCTGCATGCAGAAGACTAGCAGGTCAGGGAAAAGGGGGATCTCCTTGAGTTGCTACTTTTCTTCGGGCAGATTTTATTGTCTTGCATGGAGGAGAGGTTCAGTCATGTGGGCCTGAAGTGGATCAGCTCAGGTACCGATCTGTGATGCGACCCCCAACTTTCCGTCACTCGGGGGACATAGCCGGAGCCCCCCGCAACCACCCCATGTAGGCGCTGAGCAGACCCAGGCTCGCTTGCCTGCAGGGGGACAGATGCTTCCAACCTAGGAAAGCCGCCTGACCTGAGGTGACAGTCTAGCACGGGAGAGCCATTCGCTATCAGCAGCTGGGGCTACTCAGCGGTCACGCTTTCCTCCCTTCCTTGCGTTGAGTCACATAGAAGGAAATGGCACGGGGACATTATGCCATGACACAGAGACCCGGTGCAGCGGAAGTCATGGAAACTGTAGCTTTTGAGGTCATGGGTGGGGGATGTCGTCAGATATTTTGGGAACTTACCGTGAGCCTTATCGGTGTCTTCGCTCCTTTCGGAAGCGGGTTCAGGGATATTTTAGTAGAGATGTGGCAAGTCTATTGAGGATAAAGATGTCTCTCTGGGCGTGCCTGGATATTTTTTTTGGGGGGCTGTGTTTTGCCAGCCCCTTATCCTACTTAGCTGTTACCTTCCCACCGAAGTGGTACCTATTTATCTACTTGCAATTTCTTGCTTTTGAACTGCTAGGTTGGCAGGAGACCAGAGACGGGTGCTCACTTCGTCACGCGGCACTCGGGTCTCGAACTGCCGAACTACCGATCTTCCGGTGTGCAGTTCAGTGTCTTAACCACTGAAACCTTTATCTATCCTACTCAGATATCTGCTTTACTTTCAGGTTAAAAAGTGGGGTGCCCATCAGTTGAAGGCTGATCTCCTCACGGTGGAAGGGGTATTACGGAAGGCAAGGGAAATGTGCAGTGTCCCCTAGAGCACCTTACTTGTTTCCCCTCACGGAAGTAAACGGCTACCAGTGTTTATGCTTTCACACATGCTAAATAATGCGGTTTCAGTCTGTTTGCAAGTGGATTTTGCCATTTCAGACAGTAAACTCCAGTTGCAAAGTGCATCGAAAGCGGATTGAAATTGCGTTATTTAGTGTGTGTGTGTGTGTGTGTGTGTGTGTGTGTGTGTGTGAAATTCTACCTTGTGAGCTCCTGGCATTAAAGTTGTGAGCGAGCGATTTGGCTGCTGCATACATTTAGTCTGCCCTGGAGCCATCCCTTCCTGAGCTAAGGTAAAAATGTGTGAGCCGGAGGCTAAAAAACTGTGAGCTAGCTCCCACTAACTCAGCTTAGAGGGAACACTGGTCAGATGTTTGCTTTACACCCAAGTTAAAAAGTGGGGTGGCCGTCTGTTGACGGCTGATCCGCTCATGGTGGAAGGGGTATTGCGGAAGGCAAGGAAAATCTGCAGGGTCCCTGAGAGCACCCCTTTACTCCCCCCCCCCGAGTAAATGGCTACCATTGTATTTGCTTTCACACACACTAGATACTGCAATTTCAAACCGTTTGCAAGTAGATTTAGACAGTAAAATCCAGTTGCAAAGTGCATTGAAAGCAGATTGAAAGTGTGGTGTTTAGTGTGTGTGGAAGCGTGAGACAAAGTTTTGGGGGGGGCAGCCATTGAGGAGGGATCTGTACCAGTTTGGTGTAGTGGTTAGGAGCATGGACTGTAATTTGGGAGAACCGGGTTTGATTCCCCACTCCTCCACATGCAGCTGCTGGTGTGACCTTGGGTCAGTCAGAAGTTCTTTCAGAGCTGTTCTCTCAAGAGCAGTCCTCGAAAGAGCTCTCTCAGCCCCACCTACCTCAAAGGGTGTCTGTTGTGGGGAGAGGAAGGGAAAGGAGACTATAAGCCGCTCTGAGACTCCTCTGGGTAGTGAAGGGCGAGGTATAAATCCAATCTCCTCCTCCTCCTCCTCCTCTTCTTCTTCTGTATATGCTTTCACACATGCTAAATCATGTGGTTTCAATTCGTTTGCAAGTGGATTTTGCCATTTCATACAGTAAAATCCAGTTGAAAAGTGCATTGAAAGTGGATTATTTAATGTGTGTGGAAGCGCAAGACAAAGTTTAAGGGGGGCAGCCATTGAGGAGGGATCTGTACCTTCTCATTCCGAATCAGGTTTGCTTTTCATCCCGGTTTCCTTTTCTCGCTCTTGGTAGAACTTTTCAATTAGAGCCCCCTTCCTCCCATTACATGGTTTACTTTCTGTCGTAGGCAGTTCCGGTAGCGTTGTTTCAAGTTTTGTGATCCTCCTCAAGTCTCGGCGCGAAAGGTACCCTCTCTATTGCTGGGGATTTGTGGAGTTAGGAGTGAGTGTGTTGTGGGGCAGGCCACACCATATCCTGCCCTATAGCCTGCTCCTTGCACTGAGTTTCCACACAAAGGCATGACAGGATAAAAGAGCCTAGCGTCTAGGGCCGGGACTAGCCATGGGAGACAGAGAAATGATTGAGGACCAGGAGATCCCGTGGCACTGTCCCACAAAATGCCAGTTGCCAGGGAGGGTTGTAGCCGTCGTGTCCTGGCCACCATGGGGAACAGGATGCCACAGTCCGTGGATTGTGGCGCGGCTGCTTTTTGGGTGTCTTTTCCCTTCGCGGCCAAAGCGATTCCTCATTAGTTTCATGGGCCTGATCCAGCAGGAGAGGCCCCTTCAAGGCAGGTAGCCTGGCCAGAAAACCACCCCTGCCAAGCGGGGCAGTTGTCCTCTTTTTGTATAGTGGGCGGAAAGAGACAGGGATCTGTGGTCAGATGAAGCAGTGACAAAGATTTGTATACGAGGCTGTTTTCTGAAGAACTGAGAGTCAGTGCGTAGCAGGATCCGTCCTGCTTGATTTCTTAGGCTTCCGGGACACTTTGACCGCCCCTTCTTTAGATCAACAAAGAAATGTTTGAGGAGGAAATTCTTTCTTTGCCGTCACGGATATGAAGGTGGGAAGGTTATGAGAACTAAACCGAATCCTGTGCGCTAACCGTCTTCAACTGTGCCTGACCCGGGACTCAGTTTTAACCCTGTTTCACAGCATAAGACCCGTGTTTCCTGTCTTTTGGCTTTACTGTACGTCTCTTTCTCCTCTCTCCCCGTATAATCTTGAATTCGCAACTTTGTTGTGGCAGCTCACTGAGTGACCTCAGGCCAGTCCCACACCCTCTCAGCCAAACGTACCTCACAGGGTTGTTGTGAGGATAAAATGGAGAGGGGAATGAAGTAAGCTGATTTGGGAGAATGACGAAGGATAAGTTAAGTAAATAAATAAACAAGAGGAAGATTATGGTAACAGTGCCTGTGGAGCAACCAATTTTAGGCCACAACTTCAACCGCCCTCGGGTCCCACCGGTCGAAGAGCATTTACCCATTGTGCGACGATGCCTTTATACCAAGTGCCGTCAAGTTTCAGCCAACTTATGGCTACCCCAGCAAGGGGCTTTCAAGACAAATGAGAAGCAGAGGTGGTTTGGCATTGCTTTCCTCTGTGGAGTCTTCCATGGTGGTTTCCCAGGCCTGTACTGATCCTGCTTAGAGATCGGGCTATACCATACCATTCCACATCCCTGGAGATGCCTTTAGATATTAAGACTACTGGAAGAGCCCTGCTGGATCAGGCCAGTGAGGGTCCATCTAGTCCAGCACCCCGTCTCACACAGGGGCCAACCAGTTCCTCTGGAGGGCCAACAACAGGGCACTGAGGCTGAGGCCATCTTTTGATAAGAACATAAGAAGACCGCTCCTGGATCAGACCAGTGAGGGTCCACCTAGTCCAGCGACAACAGGGCAGAGAGGCCAAGGCCTTCCCCTGATAAGAACCTCAGAAGAGCCCTGCTGGATCAGACCAGTGAGGGTCCATCTAATCCAGCATCCCCTCTCACACTGTGGCCAACTAGTTTCCCTGCAGGGCCAACAACAGAGCACAGAGGCTGAGGCCTTCCCCTGGATCGAGCCATAGAAACATCCATGCTCCTTCCCCGTCTCCCCCTTCTCCTCTGGGGTGTGTGTGCGTTTCGCCAGCATTTGTTTCCTTCCTGAACCGCCGAACACTCGGTCCGGTGGAATCTAAAGCAAACGTTTGCTCAAAAAGAAGGAAATATTTGATTCTCCTCCCCCCCGTTTGGTGTTTAGACTTGTTTTGTGATCGGGCTGGCTGTTTATGTCAGGCCTTCAGCGGCAATCTGACGGAAGGGGGAGATTGGGGGGGGGGAGGTGGAGGAGAGAGAAAGCGGGAGACGAATCCTTTTCTTGTTATGAAGCTGCCACCAGGTCTGGGAACTTCAAACCTGCAGGGAAGGAGGGACCCCTTTCTCTCCCCCCACCCTTCATCTCCTGAACCTGGGCAGTTTCCAGTACGGCAGCTCAGATTGGCCGACACGGAAAGGTGGAGGGGTTTTGAGTTGCGAGGAACTGGATCACACACCCCTATTGGTTCCAAAGATCTCTAGGCAATAAACCAGAGTGGCAGAGAGGCCCTGCCTTGGCCACTGGAGGGGGGGGGCAATGCTCCCTCTAAGCTGTGGAGTCTTGTGAGCTTTGTGAGCTACTGGCAATAAAGTTGGAAGCGATCGATTTGGCTACTGCATGAATCAGTTTACCCTGGAGCCGTCCTTCCTGAGCTAAGACAAAAATGTGCGAGCCGGAGGCTAAAAAACTGTGAGCTAGCTCACTCTAACTCAGCTTAGAGGGAACACTGGTGTGTGTGTGTGTGTGGGGTAAGGTTGCCAGATCTAGGTTGGGAATCTCCTGGAGATTTGGGGGTGGAGCCTGGGGCAGACAGGGACTTTAGTGGGGTACAGTGCCACAGTGTCCACCCTCCAAAGCAGCCGTTGTCTCCAGGAGAGCTGATCTCTGTAGCCTGGAGATGACCTGTAATTCCGGGGGATCCCAAGGTGCCACCTGGAGGCTTGCATACCTAGGTTAGTGTCGGGCTAGTGTAGTGGTTTGGTGTAGTGGTTAAGTGCGCGGACTCTAATCTGGGAGAACCGGGTTTGATTCCCCACTCCTCCACTTGCAGCTGCTGGATGACCTTGGGCAAACCGTAGTTCTGGCACAGCTGTTCTTGAAAAAGAGCAGTTTCTCTCAGAGCTTTCTCAGCCCCACCGACCTCACAGGGTTTTTTGTTGTGGGGAGGGGAAGGGAAAGGAGTTTGTAAGCTGCTCTGAGACTCCTTTGGGTAGCGAAGGGCGGGGTATAAATCCAATCTCTTCTTCTTCTTCTTCTTCTTCTTCTTCTACCTATATGTATGGACTGGTAACTTCCGGTTCATTGTATCTGAAGAAGTGTGCATGGCCACGAAAGCTTATACCTTGGATAAAACTGTTGGTCTTAAAGGTGGCACCGGACTCAAATTTTGTTGGGTTAGGGTCAGGGGTCATTTCGTAGAAAAAGAGCTAGGGGAACTCATTAGCATAACTCATTAGCATATGCCACACCCCCTGACATCACCAGAAGTGTGTCATAAGGCCACACACCCCTGACCTGCAAGGCCGGCGGGGGGGCAAGGGAGCCCCGCGAAGGCCCTCCCTGGCCCCAGGCAGGCAGGGGTGGGGAGAGGCAGGGAGGAAGCAACTTACCCTCCCTCTTCTCCTGCCTCCTCCTGGCTGAATGAGGGCCGGAAGCGGGGCGGCCGGAAGCAGGGGGCGGGGCTTCGTCATGTGCCCCGCCCCCCGTACCTCACCCGGGGGGACTGCGATCCCCCGTGATCCCCCCCGAAATGACCTCTGGTTAGGGTCATGACCTTCTGCGGTCGTCTGTTAGCCGGTCATGGTGGAAACTGGGACACGTGGACGGCGGTCACACAGACGAAATAATCTACTTTCCATCCGTTTTCCATCTGGGTTTTACCAGTTCACACAGTAAACATCCAGTTGGAAGGTGCAATGAAAGTGGATTGAAAGTGGATTATTTCTGTGTGTAACTGCAGCCTTGAACTCAGGGAGCCCCCGGGAAGGTGATCGGCATCAGATTTGGGAAAGACCCAAATGCAAACACCCCCCTCCCCCGGCATGCAATGCTCCCTCTAAGCTGTGGAGTCTTGTGAGCAAAAATTCTACTTGGTGAGCTACCGACGTTGAAGTTGTGAGCAGGTGATTTGGCTGCTGCATAAATTAATTTTCTCTGGAGCCATCCTTCCCGAGTGAAGACAAAAAGGCGTGAGCTGGAGGCTAAAAAACTGTGAGCTAGCTCACACTGACTCAGCTTAGAGGGAACACTGCCTGCATGCACAGTCAAGTCGAACTCAGTGTTGCAGGATATAGTGATACTAAACACTCGAATTGGTTTCTATGAACAGGAGAGCTGGGTGGTTTGCAGTAAAATGAGACTCGTCCTGTTCCAAAGGTCAGGGGTTCTTGACCGCCAACAGCTGTCAGCTACGTGGAGCCTCCATGTAATGAAGCAGTATATCTTGGGAGTACCCCTTGCTGGGCAGATCCGGTGGGGATGTTGTCCTGTTATGACCGGTAATTTTCAAATGTTGTCTCTTGGATTTCGTGACTTTCTTGGTCAGTAAAAGCTGTTCCCCGCTGTATGTCTCTTTCTTTCTTTCTTTCTTTCTTTCTTTCTTTCTTTCTTTCTCTCTCTCTCTCTCTCTCTTTTTCTCTCTCTCTTTTTCTCTCTCTCTTTCTGTCTCTCTTTTTTCTGTCTCTCTTTCTCTCTCTTTCTTTCTTTCTGTCTGTCTGTCTGTCTGTCTGTCTCTCTCCCAGGTAGTTCTTCCGGCAATTCCCTCCCACTTTGCTTCCTTGAACTTCTCCACTGACCTTCTTCCTCCTGACGCTACAGAGCTGTGCGGTAGGGTTCTCCCTCTCCCCTTCTTTTACAAGGTTTGGTTTTGGCTTCACATCTGCTTTGCCATGAGGAAATCGGAGGGAATATCTTTTCTTTTCTTTTTATAAGCATTTTTAAAATTTCAAACTCACAAACATAAAAACATGACCTACGATCATAGTGATCTAATTCATGCATCTACCATCATCCGCAACTACAATTGTTTACAGTCATCTAAGTCATACATAAAGCCTATGCACAAGCCTATGAATCATACAACCCCCCCCCCCCAAAAACTACAATCATTAAAACCAGGGGTGCCAGACATGCGGCCCGGGGGCCGGATCAGGCCCCTGGTGGGCTTCTATCAGGCCCGCAGTGGAACTGGCTGTCTTCTGCTTCTTCTTCCCGTTCTGTTGCTGCTGTGTCATCGTAGGTTTGCAGCTTACAGCTACAGACCTGAACAGCATACTCAAGATTCAAACAGCACAGACAGTTTGATGCAGTAATTCAGAGCAAGAGGTGTCAGTTATCAGACACTGTTAAATAAACGAAATATTGCAAGAGTGCTAATGTTTTAAGCACGTTTTTAAGCAAAAAAACCCCTTTGTGTTGGTGTCCTTTATAAAGTTTATATCTCCACTACCCAACATTACACTTTATGACACACGTTGCCCAGCTCAACAAGGTCTCATTCATGTCAGATCCGGCCCTCATAACAAATGAGTTCGACACCCCTGATCTAAATCATATAATTATCAATCAAATAATATATCGATACACAGCTTATATATACCCTTGATCTTTCACTTCTGTTTAAGTTTCTTCATTCTGTCTTTTCCATCTATCTGTCTCTCGAATAGTGATTTTATCACAGATATACATTGCCAGTCTCTTTCTTTTTATCATTTTCTATTTTAATAAGTTTCTTCATTCTGTCTTTTCCATCTATCTGTCTCTCGAATAGTGATTTTATCACAGATATACATTGCCAGTCTCTTTCTTTTTATCATTTTCTATTTCAAACAAATTTGTAACAATATATATTCGTTCACGTGCATTAAATAAAAACATACTGTCTAACAAACGATTTGTACTGAATATACAATTTTGTTATAAATAGAACTAAGTCTTAAACATTATACCTGGTTAGTCAAGAAGAAATCAACAAGTTTATATTGGCCTTTTGTAAGACACTAATTGCTGAGAAATTCGAATGCCCCAGCACCTTCAATACTAAAGGCTCCCATTTCTTTATAAAATAAGATTTACGTTGCTCCGAGTTAGGATATTCTAGTTCTACCAATATTTTATCAAAAATAAAATATTCCCAAGCTTTATCTAACCATTCTTGTAAAGTAGGAATGGCTATTTTTTTCCACTTTGATGCCAGAACTGTTTTTGCTGCAGCGAATAAGGTTGCTATTAAATCTCTTAAATAACGTGGAATAGATAAACCTTCCCATAAATTTAGTAAAACTAAAGTAGGTGAAAGCGGTAGAAGACATCCTGAGATGCCATTAACTTCTTTGATTATTTGAATCCAAAAACCTTCGACCTTCGGGCATAACCACCAAGCATGTATAAATGACCCTCTATTCCCGCATCCTTTCCAGCAACTAGGTGAAATCAAAGACGAGGAATGTGATAGTTGCACAGGGGTCATATACCACCTAGCGATCAGTTTATATGACTGTAATTGCAGATTCTGGCATGGTGAAGTATTCAATGAAGAGCACCAAATTTGGTTCCATTGGTCGTCGTTGAGCTGTTGAGACAGATCCCGATGCCAGGCTTTTTGATAATTCAACAGGTTAGGATTATGTTGCGATAACAAGAGAGAATATATTTTTGAAATTAAACCTTTAAAAGAGTTCGAGTTCTCATTTAACATTTTCTCAAAATCCGAGAGTTTTAGTCGTAACTTGTTACACATTTTTGAATC
>NW_015172553.1:0-52739 GCF_001447785.1 Gekko japonicus | reverse complement strand
GCCTGCTGCCTGGAGTTGGGTCACAATCGGTTTTAGCTTCCGACGAATCATTAGAGCTTCTGAGGAAAGGTCTGGGAACACAAGTATAGTTTTGTCCATGTATTTCAAGCCCCCAGAGCTCCGTGACAAATCCAAAATCTTTTTCTTGGTCCTACCATCTGCTATCTCGGCTATTATGTCCCTCGTTAGGTTTGTGCGTCGGTTGAATGTAGAACCCAGTCTGTATGCCTTTAAGATCAACGGTGCCACTCCGTCTTCTAGTTTGAGTACAGAGGCAAGCCAGGACGATAAGAAGATTATTAAGTCAGTGTTTTACCATCTGCTATCTCGGCTATTATGTCCCTCGTTAGGTTTGTGCGTCGGTTGAATGTAGAACCCAGTCTGTATGCCTTTAAGATCAACGGTGCCACTCCGTCTTCTAGTTTGAGTACAGAGGCAAGCCAGGACGATAAGAAGATTATTAAGTCAGTGTTTTCTTCAACTTTTTCCTCAAAGCCTCGAAATTTGAGATTCCTCTCTTTAACTTTATTTTCCAACATGATAATCTTCTCTTTCGCCCATTTTTCACTGGTCTCTAAGCTGCGAATGCTTTCCTGGTTTGCTATCCCCACGTCCATGGCAGACTCTGCCGATACAGCTACTTCTTGAAGCGCTGTTTTAACAGCTTCTAATTGATCTGTTACTGGTTTCATTAGATCTTGAAAGCAACTTAAAATGTCTGCTTTAAAAGCAATCATACTTGCTTGAAATTCGCTGGTGGTTAAAACCGTCGTGGGGTGTAGATCCGGAGTGGATGTTCCGGCAGCCATTTTCTTTTCGGGCGTCTGCAGACGCTGCGATTTTTTCGCCGACTTTTCTCCGCTTAAAAAGTTTTTTAAAATCCTAGAAGACGCCGTAGATGGTTTGTGCTTGCTCCCCGTGTTTTTGCCCATAACCTGGGCGAAAATAGATCAAAGATTGAGTGTTTGATGAGTTGAATTGGGGGTTTTGGCGAGGAGCTCTGCCTTTATGCGACTGTCTCCATGCAGACCGTCGCTCCGCCCCCCCCATTTATAGTCTTAATTTTCGGCTATGCAACTGAAAAATGCTTCCCGTTCTTCCTGGAATTCTGAGATCAGTCTGTTATGTATATAAGATATTAGTTTTGTGATCCGGTCTATTTTTCTCGTTCCTGTGGCCTTTGGAACTGGGGGGGGGCAACACAAGTTGCACCTCTTCTTTTTGATGCGCTGTAGAGTAGGGGTCTCCGATGATGCCCGCCAATACTTTTCCTGCTCCCTGTCAAGTATTTTTAGAAAGTGGGCCGGCACAGGTGGGTCTTTTGCCCAGCAAGACTTCTGATTGGCCGTGAGAGATTTGATTGGCTGTGCAGATTTTTTTAAGATGTTGCTTTGGCGGCAGCGGCCCCCACAACCCAAGGCTCTTCGCTGTAAGCAGCCATTTTGGGACTGGCCCGCCTCCTGCAGCAGCCATTTTGGGGCTGCGCCCACCAGGCTATGTCGGAATTCCAAAGGTACCCACAGGCTCAGAAAGGTTGGTGGCCCCTGCTCTAGAGGCAATGTGGGAAATCAGGCTAGGAGTGGGAGGACTCGAATTCGAGATCCGATGCTCCCTGGGCCAGCCTCTCTCTCTCTCTCCCCCCCCCCGTGTGTGTGTGTCTGTCTGTCTCTCTCTCTCTCGCCATAACCTGTTTTGCTGGTTTGTTCCAAACTCTGCTCAACTCCCAGTTTATAAGGGAGAAGTGCACAATCCACAGTCTGGGTTTGGGTATACCCGCCGTCTGTAGTATGGTGGAAGTCTTAATTTTCTGGAGGCGGGCCCAATGGAAGAGGGAATGCATGGGATGGTATATTTCTCCTCCCCCGGCGCATCTTTATTTAACAGCCATGGGTTGGGCTTATTTATTTATTATCAAATTTATACCCCGCCCTCCCCGTAAAGCAGGTTCAGGGCGGCTTCCAACACGACATATAAACAGCTTAAAAACAATTATTAAAAACACTACAAATCAACAAGCATAAAGTGCTGGCGGCAATTAAAGTCACTTAAATGACCCGTTTTCAATGGATTTCCATTTCCCAATGTTCTAAGGTGTTTTTCTCCTTGTAGTTTCCTTAAGGCAACAACTTGATAGTAGCTCATGGGCCAGGTGATCTAATGGTGGTCCAACGGCGGTGGCCCCTAATTGAATGCCTGGTGGAAGAGCTCCGTCTTACAGGACCTGCGGAACTGTGAAAGGTCCCGCAGGGCCCTGGTCTCCTCTGGGAGCTCTTTCCACCAGGTAGGGGCCACCATCGAAAAGGCCCCGGCCCTAGTGGCCGCTAACCTGGCCTCCCTCGGGCCAGGGAGGGTCAACCAATTTTGAGACCCAGACCGTAGTGCTCTCTGGGGTATATACGGGGAAAGGTGGTCCCGTAGGTATGTTGGACTCCAGCCATAAAGATAAGAACCAGCACCTTGAAGCGGATTCGGTATGCTATAGGCAGCCAGTGCAGTGTCCTCAGCGCAGGCTGGATGTGCTCCCATTTAGGGAGACCCAACAACAGCCTGGCCGCGGCATTCTGCACCAGCTGCAGCTTCCGAATCCATGACAAAGGCAGCCCCATGTAGAGAGAGTTACAGTAGTCTAGTCTCGAGGTGACCATCGCATGGATCACTGTAGCCAGGTCAGCGGAGTCGAGGAAGGGAATCAACTACCTAATCAGCCTGAGATGATAAAAGGCTGACTTAGCAGTGGCCGCTACCTGGGCCTCCATAGTAAGGGCGCACTCCCAAACTCCGAACTTCTGGGGCTGGGAGGCTTATGGTCAATGCGCCCTCTAAGCTGTGGAGTTTTTTGAGCAAAAATTCTACTTTGTGAGCTACTGGCATTAAAGTTGTGAGCGAGCATTTTGGCTACTGCATCAATTAGTTTGTTCTGGAGCCATCCTCTTCCTGAGCCAAGACAAAAATGTGTGAGCTGGAGGCTAAAAAACTGTGAGCTAGCTCACACTCACTCAGCTCAGAGGGAACACTGCTTATGGTTGACGGATGCCAGTGAGATCCAAACTGGGGGGAAAGATTTGAACCCCTCAGAACAGAAGAAACTCAACAGGTGTAGCTTTCCCCCAGCCCGTGGAGGCCGTGCTTTTGGAAACCAGCCAGAGACAGGTGCGGTCTCTTACTTGCGGCAGTGCCAGAGCCTTTTATTGCCTGGGATGTCGGCCAGAGTTAATCAACTGACTCAACCCGGTCCAAAGGTCGAGGGTTCGAGACCGTGCATTCTACAACCAATGGCCTAGGTTCCTGACTACCAATAGACATGGCTTGATCACAGGGTTGCCATCTCTGGGTTCAGAAAGTCCTGGAGATTTGAAGGTAGAGCTTGGGAGGGTGAGGGTTATGGAGGGGAGGGGACTTCGGTAGGGTATAATCAGTGTTTTCTCTAAGTGGAGTTAGTGTGAGCTAGCTCACAGTCTTTTAGTCTCCGGCTCACACATTTTTGTCTTTAGCTCAGGAAGGATGGCTCCAGAGCAAACGAATTTATGCCGCAGCCAAATCGCTCGCTCACCACTTTAATGCCAGTAGCTCACAAAGTAGAATTTTTGCTCGCAAGACTCCACAGCTTAGAGGGAGCATTGGGTATAA
Organism: Gekko japonicus; assembly: GCF_001447785.1. NCBI lineage: Eukaryota > Metazoa > Chordata > Lepidosauria > Squamata > Gekkonidae > Gekko > Gekko japonicus. The sequence goes on along the minus strand of NW_015172553.1, from coordinate 49,112 downwards.
TGCCACACCGCCTATCTTCCAAAGCAGCCGTTTTCTCCAGGAAAAGCAGAATACATGTTTTCAGTAAATAAATACTTAATGAAGAAGCAGTGTGGTGTGTTGTCCAGAGATCAGTTGCGATACCTGGAGATCTCCAGCCCACACAGGGAGGTTGGCAACCTGATTTGCTCAGTCCTGATTGCAATTAGGAAGTAAATCTGTCGGGCCAAACCTTTCTGAAGTTTCAGCTGCCTGGGTGGTATGAAACCCCCCCTAAGTATTTGAGGTGGGATTGACCCATTTCAAAATAATTTTTTCCCCTTCGGTATTCAGGAACGCCAAGCAAATGAGGTTTCAGGATTCGAGACCATATGGTTGCCAACTCACCTGCGAAAGCTGTCTTGGCCTGCCGCTGCACCAAACTGGTTCTCAGTTTGGTGTAGTGGTTAAGAGCGTGGACTCTAATCTGGGAGAGCCGGGTTTGATTCCCCACTCCTTCACATGCAGCTGCTGGAGAGACCTTGGGTCAGTCACAAGTTCTCTTAGGGCTGTTCTCTCAAGGGCAGTCCTAGGAAGAGCTCTCTCAGCTTCTTCACCTTTTAAAATCAACAGTTCATGCTTCCCCCAAAACAAAGGTGAGTGTAGGCACTTGCTCAGTGCCTGCAGAGCACGTGGTCCTTAAAGGCACAAGAGCAGGGTGCAATAAAAAGTTGGTGACTCTGTCCGGGCTTGGCCTCTTCCCCCACTTTTAAAACTGTCTCTCTGGCATTTGAACAGTCTCTTTTTCTGCTTGTATGCATGGAATCCAGAGACTCATTGGATGTAATCAATGAAGGTCGCCAACTTTCTTTTCCAACCGTGTTCCTCTGCCCTTGAAGCTGTTGAACCCCGCTCGCTTTCTTTATTCTCCATAAAATAGAAAGCGCAGCACTTCATTAGACATTTACCAACTGGTTCGCCCAGTGCAAACTAAATTCCAAACGCCAGCACAAATCAAGAGCTTAAAAAAACATTTCACACAATAATAATGCCATTATTTTAACATACCCTTGCACAATAAAAGAATCACATCCGCCAAATAGAAAAATCAAAATTAAACTCCATGCAAACGTCAGCCTATCGAGTTAGAGATCCATCATGAAGTTTTAGTGCCATCAAAATAAATTGCGCTACCATTTCGGAAGTCTTTCTATCATACCCAGAGAAAAGAACTCACAGAAATGGGGGGAAATGTGCCTCAGTCCTGCCTTAGCAAAACAGGGCAGACGGCCAATAAATTGCTACTTTCAGTGCTCTCTGTCCCTTTTCTTGGTTCCGTTAGAATTTTAAAGAATTAAATGACCCCTTGAGTCTGTTTGTAATTTTTTTTATTTTGTAATTTTTATATATACACACATGTACATATACATACCCACACCTAGTGAGGGTCACTTCATACATCCGATGAAGTGGACTCTAGTCCACACAAGCTTCTGTTAAGAAAAAACCAATTGTTTTTTTCGGTGCCACTAAACTTTGGCTTATTTTTGCTGCCCCAGATTAACACAGCTGCCCCTTGGGAAATACTCCAGCCCCTTATTTATTTATTTGTCTGTCTGTCTGTTTCATTTATACCCAGTCTTTCTCTCCAAGTGGGACCCAAAACAGTTTCCTTCTTCCCACCTCTCTTTTGTCCTCAGAACAACCCTGCAAGGGAGATAGATTCGGCTGGGTAGCTGTGTTGGTCTGAAGCACCCGAACAGAGTTCGACTCCAGCAGCATCTTTAAGACGAACCAATTTTTATTCAAGGCGTAAGCTTTCGTGTGTGTGCACACTTCTTCAGGTACGTGCATGCGAAAGCTTATACCTTGAATAAAACTTTGTTGGTCTTAGAGGTGCCGCTGGACTCGAACTTTGTTCGGCTGTGACAGTGCTCCCTCTAAGGCCCTGGTCACACGGGAGGTTTAGGGCCGGAAGAGGGACGGATCGGGGGCACAGCAAACGGGCGCGATCCCACTGCACCATCTGGGAAGCGTTGCGTCCCTGTCCCCGATCCGGCCCTTCAGGCTGAAAATCTGTAGTTAAAAGAAACCACCTTCAGAGGTGGACTTACCAGAAAGGCCGCATCAAGCACGGCCGTGGGATCGCCGGCGCGTCCTTCTGCCGGCGCATCCGAGGCTCCTGGCCGAACTGCGCATGCGCACACATGCGCAGCCGGCTGTCTCGGTCTCCGGTCGGTGGCTTCCTCCCCAGCATCTGATTGTGCCGGGGAGCAACGGCACAGCGGCTCAGGGGATCTATGTGATCCCGCCTCCGCGTGTTTCTTTTGGTGCGGCTCTGAATAGCCGCACTTTGCCCGTGTTTTTTTCTGCCGTGTGGCAGGGACCTAAGCTGAGTCAGTGTGAGCTAGCGCAGTTTTTTAGCCCCCATCTCACACATTGTTATCTTAGCTCTGGAAGGATGGCTCCAGAGCAAACTAATTTATACAGTAGCCAAATTGCTCACTCACAGCTTTAATGCCAGTAGCTCACAACGTAGAATTTTTGCTCACAAGACTCCACAGCTTAGAGGGAACATTGTGAGGGAGGTTAGGCTGAGGACATGCGACTGGCCCCAAGTTCCCCCAGTGAGCTTCGGTGGCAGAGCAGAGATTCGAACCTGGGACTTTGGGATCATAGCTTGACACTCCGACCACTACCCCACGCTGCTTTTCAATCTCCATACTAGGGGAGAGGGAAAAATTAACAGAGTTTTCTGTAAATAGGAGTGGGACTCAGTGGGAAAGGAGAAAAGAACGAGAAAGCGTGACGAAGCTTTTGACATGGAGGCAGGGTTATTTTTAAAACTGGCGTCTCGCGCCTGGCCTCGGGGAAGCAGAGACCAAAGGGGCGCTCTCTCTGCGGCTCCCTCCTCTCTTTCTCTGTTGCCCGACGGGGAAGTCTTGGGAGAAGACACCTTTTGAAATCCTGCAGCGGTGCTGAGTCATACCTTGAAAGACTTCATGGGAAAGGCCGATTCGCTTCTGTCCGGATCTTTCCAGCCCAAGGATTTCCCCCCTGTGGACAGTCGGCCTCTTTTGTAGCATCTGGGATTAGGCTCCGGGCCAGTCTCAGTCTTAAACCGTTTGTGGTTGTTCTGGGCTTATCGTGGTTCTTGGGTGTACACAGAACTTATCTCCCGGAGGTGGGAGGGACTGCGGTTGGCGGGTAGCGACAGCAGGATTTCTGGTGCCTTTCCAGGCCAAAATATGGAGGAAATCTTCCTAAAGTGAAGCAGATCGGGATATGAGCAATGCTGGGATGGAGGGTTGCCACTCCCCCACCGGGGCAGGGGTTGCCTGCTTTCATGGCCCCCAATCTGCCAGCCCAGATCCGGCCGGCGGGGGGGGGGGGAGCCCTGCCTCCAAAGTGCCACGTTTGGGCCAACATGCTCAGCGTAGTGATGTCACCCGGAAGCGACATAATCGCACAGGGCATGTTGCGAGGGGGACGCTCTATCATTCGAGGGAAAACCTCTGTGGTTACCATAGAGTTTCCCCTCAAACGATAGAGCGTCCCCCCCACAACATGCCTTGTGCAATGAGGTCACTTCCAGGTGACGTCATTGCGGTGTGCACGCGAAGCTCGCGTGCCAAAGGACTCCCAGAGCAAGAGAGGGACCCTCCCCGCCTCCGGCAGCCAGGTAAGGCCTGGCAACCCTACCCAGATGGGAGACTTTGAAGAAGGCCCCCAGTTGGGCGGAAACGCGTCAGGTCACGTGTCTCGGCCCGGGTGTTGAGGCCACTTGAACTTTTTTTACGAGGCTTTCATTGGGCCCTTATAGGTTTTTTTACTGTCTTTCTAATAAATACATGTGTTTTTGTATATTGTAAGTTTCAACTAGGTTTTTTGAGACAGCAGCTCTGAGAGAACTTGCGGCTGACCCAAGGTCACACCAGCAGCTGCATGTGGAGGAGTGGGGAATCAAACCCGGTTCTCCCAGATTGGAGTCCACGCACTTAACCACTACACCCAAACTGGCATTTGACCACTACACCAAACTAGCACTTTTATATAACACGATATGAAGTTAATAAATATGCCAGGACGTAGAATATGTTTGATTGGGGGGCAACGGTGGGACCTCTTCGTTAGCAAGAAGACTAGCCTACCTCACAGGGTTGTGGTGAGCGGAAACTGGAGGTGAGAAAGATGTAAGCTGCTTTGGGCCACAGAATATCTTTGATTGTGGTGCGATGGGGTGGGACCCCTTTGTTAGGGACAAGACTCGCAGGGTTGTTGTGGGAAGAAAACAACGGCGAGGAGAAGGATGTTGGGAAGAACAGTGAGCAAGAAATGAAGTAAATCAATGAAGTAAGTTGCATCTTTAACTTCTGATTGGTGGGGTTGAAGGAGGGGGACGTGGACGTGAAATGGTCCGATTGGATGCGTATTTTTTTTGCTAAAAGCATTTCTCTCTCTCTTGTTTTTGTGCTTCAGCAACTTCAACGCTCTGAGCAAAGAAAACGTCTTTGAAAACAACCAGTTGGTAAGAGATTTTGGGTTTCCGGCTCTGACATTGCTGCACTTGTTTGGCCTGGGTAGATTAGATCGGGACGATCAGCCCATACATATAAACGCAGAACGGCATAAAATTATCCTGCTTAACCTCCTTGACTCATTCTGCAGGCAACTGATTAACTAACTGGCTGTACCGCCTCTTTAATGGCATTTAGGGCCGTCTCTTTTAGACTGTTGGTATATTTGAACTGAAACTGAAACAAGAGTTCTCCTTGCAAGGAAAAATAACGAACAGTGAAAACAGATCATTAAATGCAGGAGGCGTTCCTTCAAAATTCCCTTTCTGTCCATACCTGAGCTCTGACAAACCGGTTCTTCGAGTTTTCAGGCCTGGACAACTCAAACTGGGGGAATAGCCGTTGGTGCGGGGGTGTATTGGCTAATACCTGTACTGTCATCCACATGTGTACACATAAAAATCAGCAGAGCTGTTTTGCGACTGATTTTTTTTTTAAGTCGAGAAAAGATAAATGAACTTGTGTGCCCTGAAGGGCAATTAGCCACCTCCCCTGACAATATTTGAAGGTTCCCTGCAAAAAATCCAGTGTTTGTCTTCCTGGAGTATACATTTGCAACAGAAGCTGTGAAGCCGGGTTCATGTTAGGTGTGAAAATCTCCCTGCGGCTTCTTTGTGTTATCACATCTGTTTTGTTCTGGCTAGAATCCTAATCCTGTGTCATTGCTTTAAGGTTGCGAGCTCCGGATTGGGAAATATTTATTTATTTATTTATTTATTTATTGGGATTTTTACCCCGCCCTCCCCGCAAAGCAGGCTCAGGGCGGCTTACAAGGGGCAACGCCTATATAAAACAAGGTTAAAACAATAAAAACATTAATAACAATTCATCACAACAACAATAAAATGTCTGGAGATTTTGGGGGTGGAGCCTGAAGAGGGCGGGGTTCGGGGAGGGGAGGGGCTTCAGTGAGGTCTAATGCCATATGAGTCCGCCTCCAAAGCAGTCATTTTCTCCAGGGGGACTGATTTCTTGTCATGTGGAGATCAGTCATAATAATAATTAATTAATCATTATCTTATGGCATTGTGTATAGAATAACCAGGAGACCCTAAGATTGCCTGGCAGCCAGAAGTTCTGGCTAGAAGAGGAGGAGGAGGAGATTGGATTTATTTATTTATTAATTAAATTTATATACCACCCGCCCCCCAATTTGGGGCTCAGGGTGGTTCAAAACAAGTTATAAATACAGTTATAATAAATGCAATACATATATATATATATATATAGATAGATAGATAGATAGATAGATTTTTTTAAAAAAACAACCATTATGAATTGCACTCTGCACGTGCTCCAAGAAATTGTCCCGTGCTTTTATCAACTTTTCCAAAACTATTATGTATCGGAGTCTCAGAGTGGCTTACAAACTCCTTTCCCTTCCCCGCCCCACAACAGAGCGGCTTACAAACTCCTTTCCCTTCCCCGCCCCACAACAGACACCCTGTGAGGTCGGTGGGGCTGAGAGAGCTCTCTTGAGAACTTCCCTTGAGAGAACAGCTCTGAGAGAACTTGTCACTGGCCCAAGGTCATCCAGCAGCTGCGAGTGGAGGAGTGGGGAATCAAACCCGGTTCTCCCAGATTAGAGTCCGCACACTTAACCACTATACCAAACTGGCTCTCTTTTAGCGTTATGCACCTCTAGGTGGCGAGCGAGACTTGTGTTTAAGGCAAGAGACGTTCCGGAGGTGGTTTGCCATGGCCTGCCTCTGCGTCACAGCTCTGGTATTCCTTGGAGGTCACCCATCCAAATACTAGCCAGGGCCGACCCTGCTTCGCTTCCGAGATCTGACGGGATCGGGCTAGCCTGGGCTATCCAGGTCCGGGCGTGGAGATCAGTTGTAATTAGGGATGCCAAGCCTCCAGGTGGGCCCTGGGGATCCCCTGGAATTCCAGCTCCTCTCCAGACTACAGAGATCATTTCCCCTGGAGAAAAGGGATGCTTTGGAGGGTTGGCTCCGTGGCATCAGACCCCACTGAGGTCCCTGTCCTCCCCAGGCTCCATCCCCAAACCTCCGGGAGTTTCTCAGCCTGGATCTGGCAACCGTACAGCCCCATCTCCTGCCAGCGCTCAGGGGACATCTGGCAACCTCGGTTGCAATCCCAGGACATCTCCAGCCATCACCTGGAGTTTTGGAAACTCGAGCTGCAGTGTTAGTAGAGTCAATCAACGAATATATACACTGCAAAAACCTTTTTTATAAGTTAAAGTGTTCTATATGTTCCATCTTATAAAGTGTGTTGTGTATTATTCATAATATTCTAAAACAGGTATATATTCATTACATGCAATTAGGCTTGCCAAGTCCCCCCGGGGGGCGGGGAAACCTCCGCCCCAGAGGCCCGTTCCCCGCCGCCAGCAGATCGGGCCCCGGGGGGAACCCCACCCCCAAAGCATGCGATGTGCACGTCCCCCAGAAGTGACGCGACCACACCGGGCACGCTGGGGGCGGGGGCACGGTCATCCGAGGGAAAACTCTATGGTTTTCCCTCGGATGGTCGTGGGCCCACCCCCAGCGTGCCTGGCGTGGTCGTGTCACTTCCGGGTGATGTGGTTGCGGCGCGTGCGCGCTTTGCGCGCGCACACACACTTCCGGAGCAGCGCTGGAGTTCCCCACTCCAGCGCCACTTCACACTTGGCAACCCTACATGCAATATCAACAATAATAATCAGTTTGTACAATCTAATAGCTACCAGTCAATTTACATCCTTTTTACACAATCAACTGGTAGCTATTAGATTGTACAAACTGATTATTATTGTTGATATTGCATGTAATGAATATATACCTGTTTCAGAATATTATGAATAATACACAATGGACTTTATAAGATGGAACTTATAGAACACTTTAATTTATAAAAAAGGTTTTTGCAGTGCATATATTGGTTGACTGAATCACCTGGAGTTTGGCAGCCCGACCTCTTAGATGAACTTATAAATAACGTCGGATAAAATGAGACGTAACTCTTCCTTGGGAACGGCCGCTTCCACGTTGGCTGTGTCCTCGATCTTTTGCATCGCTGTGGTTCCCCCCCCCCCCAGTTCAGACCACCCATCAGGTCTGTGCTGGCTCCAGAACGTGAGTGTGGGATGAGCGCTTCTAGAACGGAATGTGCCTTCCCTTCCTTCCTATGTGGAAAGATCGGATCCAGATTTTTCTCTCTCGCTGCACAGCTGGGATCCGTTTTTGGTCCCCTGACAGCTCGAAGTCAAAAATCCCCGGCCTGCTCTATTGAAAGATCTTTTCAGATACCAGCTGGTTGAATCGGCCCTCGGATATCCTATCGGCAGTGGAGAAGTCCTGCGTTTGAGTTCGTTCCAGGTAGCCAGCTGTGTTGGTCTGAAGCAGTAGAACAAAGCTAGAGCATGTGCGTGCACACAAAAGCTCATACCTTGAATAAACCTTTGTTGGTCTTCAAGGTGCCACTGGACTCTGCTTTTGAGTCAGATAGCCCTGCCTCTGTCTGTTCCATTTGCATCTCAGTCTTTCCCCTGCCAGAAAGGGTCCTTGTGCAGAATCGGAACTCCTTTCCTTCCCTGTTGTGTAGGGAGAAAGAACGAGAAAGGCGGAGTCCCAATTCAAGACTTCTCAGCGCGGTAAAGCGTCTGCTTTGCATGCTGAAGGTCCCGCGGTCGAGCCCCGGAGTCAGCATGGTGATGTGGGTAGACAGTCTCTCTAGCAACAGGAGGGAGCCGAGTTTGAGTCCTCATTCCTGTAGAAGCTCTCTGGGAGGCCTTGGGCCAGTTGCTGTCTTCCAGACTGACCTACCTTATAGGGTTGTTATTGCGAGGGTAAAAGAAGATGAAGGAGCTGTGGTGGCTCAAGTGGTTAAGACGCTGAACTGCAGGCTGTGGAAGGTAAGTAGTTCAGCAGTTCGAGACCCAGGTGCCGCAAGACGGGGTGAGCTCCCGTCTCTAGTTCCAGCTCCTGCCAACCTAGCAGTTCGAAAGCAAGAAATTGCAAGTAGATAAATAGGTACCACTTCGGTGGGAAGGTAACAGCGTTCCGTGCACCTTGGTGTTTAGTCATGCCGGCCACATGACCACAGAAATGTCTTCGGACAGCACTGGCTCTTCGGCTTTGAAACGGAGATGAGCACCGCAACCCTAGAGTCGGATTCGACTGGCTTTCGAGCAAGGGAACCTTTACCTTTACCTAAAAGAAGATGAGAATAATGCTGTAAGCAGTGTTCCCTCTAAGCTGAGTTAGTGTGAGCCAGCTCAAAGTTTTTTAGCCTCCGACTCACACATTTTTGTCTTAACTTGGGAAGGACGGCTCCAGAGCAAACTAATTTACACAGCAGCCAAATGGCTTGCTCACAACTTTAATTCCAGTAGCTCACAAGGTATAATTTCTGCTCACAAGACTCCACAGCTTAGAGGGAGCATTGGCTATAATCCACTTCATTTTAATTTAATTTAATTCATTTATCCATTTTGGATATATGAAGCCCGCTTTTCTCCCCAAAGTGGGATATAAATGTCAGAAACAGATAAAAAAGTATCTCCTAGTGAGCGATCTCCAATAGTTTAGCTTAGTCTGTGGTCTGGATAACAGCAGCTTTCTCTGCTCAAGGAATCCAGGCGGGCGGAGTTGATTGATTTATTCACTTCATTTATATACCCTGCCTTTCTCCCCAAAGCAACTTCACACTGTTCTCCTCTAATCTGGGAGAACCAGGTTTGATTCCCCACGCCTTCTCTCGCAGCTGCTGGTGTGACCTTGGGTCAGTCACAAGTTCTCTCAGAGCTGTTCTCTCATGAGCAGTCCTCTCAAGAGCTCTCTCAGCCCTGCCTACCTCACAGGGTGTCTGTTGTGGGGAGGGGAAGGGAAAGGAGTGGCTCTGAGACTCCTTTGGGTAGTGAAGGGTGGGGTATAAATCCAATCCCTTCTTCTCTTCTTCTTCTGTCCAATTTGGTGTAGTGGTTAAGTGCGCGGACTCTAATCTGGAAGAACCGGGTTTGATTCCCCACTCCTCCACTTGCAGCTGCTGGATGACCTTGGGCAAGCCGTAGCTCTGATAAGAGCTGTTCTTGAAAAAGAGCAGTTCTCAGTCAGAGCTCTCTCAGCCCCGCCTACCTCACAGGGTGTCTGTTGTGGGGAGGGGAAGGGAAAGGTGATTGTCAGCCGCTCTGAGACTCCTTTGGGTAGTGACGGGTGGGGTATAAATCCAATCTCTTCTTCTTCTCTTCTTCTCCAAGTTTTTTTTCCAATGACAGCCCTGTGAGGCAGGTCTAATCTGGGAGAACCGGGTTTGATTCCTCACGCCTCTTCTCGCAGCTGCAGTTGTGACCTTGGGTCAGTCACAAGTAAGCAAGAGACTGACCGGCCCGAGGTTGCCCAGTCGAAGGCAGGATTTGAATTCAGGGCCTCCCCTGTTCAACTCTCACCACAACCCCAACCAATGCGCTGAATCCCTTGGGTTCTTTATGAAGTAAATCTGTTTTGCTCCTGACCTTGCCTGCCAAGACAATAAGACCAACCTTTTGTGTGTGTTTGTGCACGGCGGACGGTGTCCCAGTTCCCAATTTCCCCCACTTTTGCCATTGTTCAAACACAGTGGCTGACCCCGTGCTCCGATCCACCTTAAGAATCTCTTCCAGTCTTTCTGGGGGGGAGAAAATGCCCTTCTCTTCCACAACTTGCCTTATAAGGCCTTAAAATGTGTGGAGAAATGGGCTGTCTGACTAACTGCTGAAAGAGAGAAGAGGCGGGGGAAAAATCTTTTCTTGGGCCAGGGTTGTTGGGTGCGAAAGATGCAACTAAGAAGCTTGCACATACTTGAAATCTCCCTTTTTGGGGGTTTGCACAAAAACGTCATGTTCAAGTCGGTGGGGAGGGCCGGGCCCAGCGGAGCTGCTTGGCGGGAGGAGACTCGGGAAGAATGCCTAGAGCGGCAGATTTGTTCGTCCCCCATTACGGGCATTTGGAGAGGCCTTGAAAAAGGTCAGAGGGAGCCGTCCGGGGACTCGGAGATCAGCTCTTGGTCTGTGGAGGCAGCCTTGGACACCTCATGTGGTCATGCTGGAAACTGCTGTCAATTCCTCACAGGGCTTCCAAGGCAAGGGACACACAGGGCTGGTTCGCCGTTGCCTGCCTCTGCGTAGGAACCCTGGACTTCCTTGGTGGCCTCCCATCCAAGGACTAACCAGGCTCAGCCCTGTGTAGATTCAGAAGAAATCAGGCCAGCCTCGGCCACCCAGGTTAGGGCAAGAGATGGAACAGAGGTGGCTTGTCATCGCCTGCCTCTGCGTAGGAACCCTGGACTTCCTTGGTGGCCTCCCATCCAAGTACTCACCAGGGCCGACCCTGCTTAGCTTCTGAGATCTGCTGGAAACATCCAAGTCAGGGTAGAGATGGCCCAAGCTAGCCCTGTCTCGTCCGATCTCGGAAGCTAAGCAGGGTCGGCCCTGGTGAGTACTTGGATGGGGGACCGCCAAAGAAGCCCAGGGTTGCCATGCAGAGGCAGGGAGTGGCACACCACCTCCGGTGGAACAGTATACGCGATCCTCTCCTCTCTGAGAGCCAGTTTGGTGTAGTGGTTAGGAGCGTGGACTCTAATCTGGGAGAACCGGGTTTGATTCCCCACTCCTCCACTTGCACCTGCTGGATGACCTTGGGCAAGCTGTAGTTCTGTCAGAACTGTTCTTGAAAAAGAGCCGTTTTTATCAGAGCTTTCTCAGCCCCACCTCCCTCACAGGGTGCCTGTTGTGAGGAGGGGAAGGGAAAGGAGTTTGTAAGCCGCTCGGAGACTCCTTTGGGTAGTGAAGGGCGGGGTATAAATCCAGTCTCCTTCTCCTACTCCTCCTCTTTCATGGAATCATGCAAAGGGACCTCCAGGGTCGTCTAGTCCAATGCAGGGCATTCACAGATACCCCTTGCCTTGGAAACCCGGTGGGGGTCACCATTATTCAGTTGCGTCTTGATGGCACTTTCCAGCATTCAAGCCGGGGGGGGGGGAAACGGGGGTCGTTGCCTTGGACAAAAAGGAAGGAAGTGTAGCTGGTGACTCTTTCCTGTGACTTGGGCTCACGAAGTGACTCCCAGTTTCCTCTCTTCGTGTCCTTTAGGCTTTCCAAATGGCGGAGAAGGAATTGGGGATCCCAGCCCTGCTGGACGCGGAGGACATGGTGGCCCTCAAAGTCCCGGACAGACTGAGCATCCTCACCTACGTATCGCAGTATTACAACTACTTCCATGGCCGGTCTCCCAGTAAGTGTGTCTTGTTCCACCTCCTTTTTCTTTTTGTGCAAAGACATTTTTCACCCCAGCTTTGACAGGAACCAACACGTCTTTTAAAACGACCGAGACGATTACGTGAAGGCTGCATCAGTGAACGATTGCTAGGAATGGAGCTTCGAGTGTCAGCAGCAGTATATCTTTGAGTGTTCGGGAGGAACGATAGAGCCAGCCACGCTTTGTCATACCCTCTTTTTGGCGTGTTCTGGAGTCCACGCCTTCTCCCCCCACCCCCGCTTTTACGGCTTTTGGCAAGACAAGGCTTCTGCTGAACATAGTCTTCACAGTTTGTGTCATTCCGTCAGCAAAAAGGCTTTATTTATTTATTTATTTATTTAAATGTGTACCATAGCAGGCTCCGGGCGGCTCACATAATAAAAGCACGATAACAATAAATATATACATCTAAAAACAGTCCTTCGAACAGTTCATTAAACAATTCATTAAAACCAACTTACAATATATTAAAGTGCTAGCCGTTGACTTAGGATATCCAAGATGGCCTCATACATTCTGTAATTTCACTTGATATCAGCTCGTTGGTCATTCTCAGTTTCTGTCGGCGAGCACAGGCTATCAGTAATAATAGGCCAGGCACTAGGCTTCAGTTGTTGCTAATGATGGTAGTGGTGGCAGCTCCTCGTTGAAAGCCTGGCGGAAGAGCTCCGTCTTGCAGCCTCTGTGGAATTGCAAAAGGTCCCGCAGGGCCCTGATCTCCTCCTGGAGCTCATTCCACCAGTGTGGAGCCATCACCGAGAAAGCTCTGGTCCTGGTTGCAGCTAGCCTGGCGTCCTTGGGACCTGGAAGGGCCAATCAGTTTTGTGACCCTAACCATTTACCAAATAATAAGCAAAAGTGAGTCATCTCGGCCCTCAAAGCTTCTTGGATTCCATCCGCATGGTTCCGGCTGGTCATGAAGCCTAGAAACTTGGTGCTGCTGAGTGAAATGCGAGCCAATGATCTTAACATAATTATAATGTGATTATAATGATAAAAGAAGAAGAAGAGATTGGATTTCCACCCCGCTCTTCACTCAGAGTCTCAGAACGGCTTACAAACTCCTTTCCCTTCCCCTCCCCACAACGGACACCCTGTGAGGGAGGTGGGGCTGAGAGAGCTCTGCTCTTTTTCAAGAACAGCTCTGACCAGAACCATGGCTTGCCCAAGGTCATCCAGCAGCTGCAAGTGGAGGAGTGGGGAATCAAACCTGGTTCTCCCAGATTAGCGTCCGCGCACTTAACCACTGCACCAAACTGGCTCTCTTACTTACTTTATCGCCTCGTGTTTGCAACTCTTGTTGTGAGCGTGGTATAGAAAGACCCTTCTGTCTTCCCGCCACGTTGACACCGTGTCCCCCCCCCCTGTGCCGTGACCCGCTGCATTCTGTACCCTGTCTGTCTTGAGCCTCTGAGAGAGGCCCAGACAAAGGCCGCTGGCCCGGTGGCATTTCTGCCGAGCGGTTTGGGATCCCTGCCAGTCGGGTCGCTCCCCTCCTCTCCCGGAAGGAGCCATCCCCGCCACCTCTGGAGCGAGAGCCGATCTGAATACCCTCCCTGTGTCCTCCCTCCAAACCAGGGGTCTGCAACCTTTAAGACATAAAGAGCCACTTGGACCCGTTTCCGACGGGGAAAAAAACCCCGGGAGCCGCCATCAAGGCACGTGATTAAAACCGGGGTCGGGGTGGGGCCCGATGCTTTCCCCCCCCCGCCAGCCTCACACCCCCAATCCGGCCTTCGAGGGTCCGGCTGCCTTAAGGTGGATGGGGGGGAGTGAGGGAGGCCGTGGGCGGGGCGGGGCAGAAGCGCCTCTCTCTCCTTTGGCCCCCTTCTCCGCCTGTCACGCTCCAGCTCGCCTTTGCTGCCCGCGGCGGCTGCGGCGGCTGTGCTGTTTGAAAGTCCTCTCCGCGCTCCTCTTTCCCGCTCCGCTGCTGCCGCCGCTGCGCCCCTCCGCCTCCGCCCTCTTTGCCGCCGCCTGTCACAGTCACCTCCCGGAGCCGCGGCAAACATTCCAAAGAGCCGCATGCGGCTCCGGAGCCGCGGGTTGCAGACCCCTGCTCCAAACGGTCTCCACCGAGATGAGAACATCAGGCGGGGCGCATCTGTTTCCAAGGCCCCAGGCCTGCGAGGAATGTGCTCTCTGAACTCTGGGAAGGGTGACCTCTGGGCTTGGAGGCCCCGTTCGGAGTGGCTTCCATTCAGGCATTTGCAGGCCGCTGACCAGGAAATGGTTGATATTTATGGAGGCCGGACAGCTGGTAGAATGGCTGGCCCTCGGCCTGACTTTTGGAAACTCGTTTTTTAAAAAAAACGAAGGGTGTGAAGGCAGTGTAGGTGGCGCTGGGCTCTTGCACTGCTGAGCCGAGCATCATGTGGGATGTGCTGGTTGTACTTTCATGAATTGTTGCTCCTTTGCTTTTTTTATGTGCCTTTAGTAGCCAGTTTGGTGTAGTGGTTAAGTCTGGGAGAACTGGGTTTGAGTCCCCACGCCTCCACTTGCAGCTGCTGGATGACCTTGGGCAAGCCATAGTTCTATCAGAGCTGTCCTTGAAAGAGGAGTTCCTGAAAGAGCTCTCTCAGCCCCACCTGCCTCACAGGGTGCCTGTTGTGGGGAGGGGAAGGGAAAGGAGGTTGTAAGCTGCTCTGAGACTCCAAGTGAAGGGCAGGGTATAAATCCAATCTCCTCCTCCTCCTCCTCTTCTTCTTCTTCGGTTGCCAGTCTCCTGGTACAGCCTGGAGATCCCCCCCCCCAGAATTACAACTGGTCTCCAAACTACAGAGATCTGGAGAAAAAGGTTGCCTTGAGAGGTGGACTCTTTGACGTAATACCACGCTAACATCCCTGCCCTTCCCAAACCCTGCCGTGCCTGGACTCTACCACCCCAAATCTCCAGGAATTGCCCAATGTGAAGTTGGTGTCTATAGTGCCTTAATTTTTTTTGTGGAATTTTTAAAATTTCATAGACATACACACACATACAAACAAGCAACATATATAGGGGGTTACAATCATGTAATGTTCCTTTTTTCGGTTTCTTTGACCATATAATTAAAAGTCTTACATTTTTCATCTTATATGTTCATGATATACCTTATAAACCTTTTATTAATAGTTGAAACTATATTTCATAAGTCTGTTTATTTAGGTTAGAGATCCAGAAGTTTATATTTTATTTTCTTCTAACCATTGATAGAATCTTGACCATGCATTCTAAAATTCTTCTTTGCTCTTTCTGCGTTTCCAGTTTGTCCATCTCAGCATATTTCAGTTTACTGGAAGAAATTCAAATGCCGTCAACACAACGGATCATACCTATTATCTCGTTTCATGTATTCAAGGTGAGTAGCGTTTAAATACGTTAATCCGTTTGACAAACTCTCTGGTAGTATCTCATAGTGACACTCATCAAAACCAGGGGTCATTTCCTGCAGGAGCGCACAGGAGCGAAGCTCCGGCAGTAAAGAGCCCAGGGGGCGGGCACATCCAACAAGCCCCACCCCCTGCTCCCAGCAGCCCTCAGTCAGAGCACGAAGCAGCCAGGTAAGTTGCAGAGCTCCCCCCCCAGTCCAAAACAGTCCAGTCGCACCTTTAAGACCAAGTTTTATTCAGGTACAAGCTCTCCCTCCTCTGCGAGGACAGATCTGCACGTCCCCCCCCCCCAATAGCTAGCAATCCAAAACAGTCCAGTGGAGCTTGAGCAGTGGGTGTTGCCTTCTGACACACTTCCGGTGACGTCAGGGGACGTGGCATATGCAAATAAGTTATGCTAATAAGCAGGGGTCTTGTTGTAGAAAAAGAGCTGCCGGAGCTCATTAGCATAACTCATTAGCATAACTTATTTGCATATGCCACGCCCCCTGACATCACCGGAAGTGACAGAAGGCCACACCCCCTGACATCACCGGAAGTGTGTCAGAAGGCCCGGCTACTTACCCTCCTGCTTCATCCTCATTCCCAAACGGAATGAGGATCGAAGCAGAGGGCGGGGTAAAGAAGGGGGCGGGGCTTCACCACGTGACCGCCCCGCCCCCTAGAGGTTCTCTTCCGGAGCTCCGTACCTGAGAGCTCCCCCCCGACTAGAGCCCTGCTAATAAGTCATGCTAATGAGCGCCTGCACCTCTTTTACTACGAAATGACCCCTGATCAAAACCATTAGAGTTTTGATGAGTTACACTAATGGTTTTGGTGAGTGTCACTATGAGATACTAGCAGAGAGTTTGTCAAACGGATTAACATTGTATTTCAACGCTACTTGCTTTGAAAAAGCTATACCCGAAACAATAGGCATGAGCTGTTGTGTTGATGGCGTTTGAATTCCTTCCAGTAAACTGAAATATTGGAAAAAGAAATTTCTGGTCTTTGGAGACTTTTTTTGGCACAATACATCACGGTTGTTTACTTCTTTCCAAGCTTCCATCCCGTGGTCTCTCTGTTTGTTTTGCTGCAACCTCCAGGCGGGGCCTGGGGCCCTCCCGGAATCACAGCTGATCTCCTGATCACAGGGATCGGTTCCTCCTGGAGAAAATGGCTGCTTTGAAGGGTGGACTTGATGGCGTTATACCCTGCTGAGGCCCCTCCCCTCCCCAAGCCCCGCCCTCTCCCAGATCCACCCTCAAAAATCTCCAGGAATTTCCTGATCCAGACTCGGCAACCCTAGCCAAAGTTGACCTGAAGCAGTTGTGTCTCAGTCCTCCGGTCTACCATCTGGGGAGAATACCGGCGTACCCCATAGGGCTGTTTTTAAGGAGCACAGCAAGATCAGGTGAACACTGAAAGTTGGGTGAAATTTCTGAACAGTAATTCTGAGAGCCTGTTTGGTGTAGTGGTTAAGTGTGCGGACTCTAACCTGGTAGAACGGGATTTGATTCCCCCACTCCTCCACTAGTGGCTACTGGTGTGACCTTGGGTCAGTCACAAGTTCTCTCAGAGCTGTTCTCTCAAGGGCAGTCCTCGGAAGAGCTCTCAGCCCCACCTACCTCAAAGGGTGTCTGTTGTGGGAATGGAAAGGAGATTGTAAGCTGCTCTGAGAGTCCTTCGGGTAGTGAAGGATAGGGTATAAATGCAATTCTCTTCTTCTTCTTCTAAATTGTGTGTCACAAAGGTGGACAGTGGAGACACACAGTGGGGAGTTTGTGGGATGCCGATCGGCAGCTAATTTTCAACCAGGGCCTTTTTCTGATCCGAACAAAAGGTCAGCAGTATTGGTTCCATCAAACTAAGCCCCGCTACGTAACAGGACAGTTCACACATTACAAAATCCCCATGGCCACCATGAGGATTTCTGATCAGATAAGAGCAAGAGTCCAGAAGCACCTTGAAGACTAACAAAATATGTAGCAGGGGAGGAGCTTTCATGAGTCACGGCTCACTTCTTCAGATACGGCTAGAATGGGAGTCCATCTGTCCTATTTATTGGAAAGTGGAGAGATTTCAGATGCTGAAGACGTTAGCAGGCAAACGACGATAGGAGGAGTGATTGGATTTAGGTGAGATATGCAGAGGGGTCATGGGCGTGGAGAAATCAGCATTGGTAATGAGACAGGAAACCTAGGTCTCAATTCAATCCAGGTGGATGCATTGTCTTGGGCTTCATTATCAGTTGCAATTCAGATCAGATATGACCTGTCGAGGCGTGTCGGGCTCAGAATTTAATTCCCAGGTTTGAGGTGACCCAATTTGGATTGAGACCATAGCACGCAGGGAGAAAGATCTCAAACCTTCCCTGCCGTGCTGTTTTCCCAAATGGAAAGCCTGGAGCAGAGATGTCGAACTCATTTGTTATGAGGGCCGGATCTGACATAAATGTAACTTTGTTGGGCCATACGTGCTATAAAATGTAACACGAGGTACAAGAGATATGAACTTTATAAAGATGATTTCAGATGCCAAATGGCAATAGCAGGCATGAATGGATTAGGTGTGATATGCGGAGGGGAAGTGGGTGTGGAGATATCAGCATTGGTAATGAGACAGGAAACCTAGGTCTCAGTTCCATCCGGGAGGATTCAGTCCAGGAGGATGCAGAGAATAAATGAGCATAAGTCTGACATTAGAAACCACAACATTCAGTTGCTGACCTAAGAGTAGCAGTGCTCTTTCAAAGGAATTTCAAAGGGAGGTAAGAAAGAGAGACTGCTGAATTGCATTCTCCTGGACTGAATCGAGAAGGCGGGGTATAAATCCAATCTCTCCTCCTCCTCCTCCTCTTCTTCTTTCCACACCTTTCCCTGTAACATTAAGTGCGACTCAGTAAGAAAAGAGAAAATGAGGGGACAGGTAAGATTTTCAGGCTATGGAGGGGCCAGTGCAAACAGTGTTTCCTCTAAGCTGTGTGAGTTAGCTCACAGTTTTTTACCCTCCGGCTCACACATTCTTGTCTTAGCCCAGGGAGGATGGCTCCAGAGCAAACTAATTTATGCGGGAGCCAAATCGCTCGCTCACAACTTTAATGCCAGTAGCTCACAAAATGTAATTTTTTGCTCACAAGACTCCACAGCTTAGAGGGAGCATTGGCGACCATTGTCACATCTTCCCTTTTGTTATTGATTTACTTGCTTATTTCATTTATACCTTGGCTTTTTCCCCAACAGGGACCCCCCCCCGTGGTACCTTCAGAACAACAACCCTGTGAGGGAGGTCAGGCAGAGAGTGTGTGACTGCCCCCCCCCCAAATGTTTCCTGAAATATTTCTGTGTTCCTTCCTCACTAGTTGGAGGGATGTCTGGAGTGAAACGCCCCTCGTCCAGCCCCGCTGAGGAGCCAAAGGAGAAGAAGGTTGTTTCGGAACCAGCTGTCCCGGCTCCAGCTAAGCCCCCACGAATCCACGTGCCCCCTGAACCCAAGACAAACCTGGCCCCACAGGAACGAAATCTGGTGAAAGAGAACCCTCCGGCGACTGGGGTATGCAACCACCATTCCCTTTGGCAGGATCTGGGCGGTAGGACTCAATAAACTCTCCCTCATCCAGTAGGGGGCGTGGTATTTATTAGGATTGTTAAGAGAAATTCTCTTAACAATTCTCTTAAATTCACCCAATTTCTCCTTGAAATCCCACAGTCCTTTTTCGTTCCCTCTTCTTAGGAATGTGGAGTCAGTTTCTAATCAATTCTGTTTTGATCAAAAAGGAAATTCAAGGAGACAAGGGGCCGGGAAGGGAGGGTCTGCAAAAAATTCAGAATTTCACTATGTAGATTTTCCAAGGCAGGCGATGTCTTCCCAAACCTTCCTGTCCTCTGATTAGAGCACCACCCTGTGGTGTATAAAACAACTGCAAGGGCTAAAATTACAAAATGTGTGCCTTGATTTCTCTTCAAAGAGAAATGAAAGAGAAATGAAAGAGAAACCCGTCTCTTGAAGGAGAAAAAAAAAGAATATAAGAAGAATAAAATTGCTATTCCCCAGTGCTGAGCTAAGGGTCCCCCGGTTTTTGAGGCTTTGCTGCACGACGTCCCTGATGCGCTGACATCACATGAAAGTGATGACATCACATCGGGAACGTTACATGGTGACACTCTGGGTTTTGGGCAAAACTCTATGGTTTGATGCCGATTTTACCATAGACTTTTGCCCAAAAACAAGAGCATCACCGCACGATGTCCCTTCCGTGTGATGTCAGCTCATCATACCGCTCCGCCCCACTCCCAAAAAGTTCCCTCCCACCCCCCACTGGCGTGGGCATCAGACTTAGCAACCCTAAAGAGGAATGAATGGCTATACCTGAGAAAGTGAATTTTGGAAAAAAAGAGATGCCTCTCCCCATAATAACCATAGTATTTATATCCCTGCATGCCTGATAACTGAGCTTAAAAAAAAGAAAACGCTGGAAGAGCCATTCAGGGACCTTCCAGCATCTTGTCTAAGAACAGGGGTGTTCTGTTCTCGACTGTGTCCAGTATCACTTGAATAAAGGGAGGGGCCGTGGCTCAGTGGCAGAGCCTCTGCTTGGTATGCAGAAGGTCCCAAGTCCAGTCCCCGGCATCTCCAGTTAGAAAGGACCAGGCAGGAGGTGATGGGAAAGACCTCCACCTGAGACCCTGGAGAGCTGTAAAGAGGGGCCATGGCTCAGTGGTAGAACATCTTCTTGGCATGCAGAAGGTCCCAGTTTCAGTCCCCGGCATCTCCACTTAGAAAGGACCAGGCAGAAGGTGATGGGAAAGACCTCCACCTGAGACCCTGGAGAGTTGTAAAGAAGGACTGTGGCTCACTGGTAGAGCATCTGCTTGGAATGCAGAGGGTCCCAGGTTCAATCCCCGGCATCTCCAGTTAAAAAGGACCAGGCAGGAGGTGATGGAAGAGACCTCCACCTGAGACCCTGGAGAGTTGTAAAGAGGGGCTGTGGCTCACTGGAAGAGCATCTGCTTGGCATGCAGAGGGTCCCAGGTTCAATCCCCAGCATCTCCAGTTAAAAAGGAAGAGGGAGGAGGTGATGAGAAAGACCTCCACCTGAGACCCCAGAGAGCTGCTGCCAGTCTGAGTAGACAATACTGACATAGACGGAAGAAAGGTCTGATTCAATAGAAGGCAGCTTCGTGAGTCCTGTGAAACAAACAGGACTCTAATGTGTTTTATTTTGTTCTGCCCTCTCCCAGAGACGGATTTTGGTGGAGACCAGCAACACACGGAGCAGCGACTGCGCTGTCTGTGGCGCCCACGTGCACCTGGTGCAGCGCCACCTGGTGGATGGGAAGCTCTATCACAGGAACTGCTTCAGGTACTGATTCCTGGAGGGGGTCTTAATCCGGGTATGAGCTTTGCCGTTGGTAGGCCTGTGTCATTCATGGCTCTTCTCCGCTTGTGGTCTGGGAGACGAACTTCGATGCGGGGTAGAACCTGCCTTAAGTTGGAACGGGTGGGATTTGGTGGCTGGTTGGTGACCTTTGAACCCTGTCATTTCCCCTCAGGTGCAAACAGTGCTCCAACACACTGACCTCGGGGGCCTACAAAGCTGGGACTGAGCCAGGTACGCTCATCTGCACCAGACACGAAGAGCCGAACCACCTCCATGTTTTCCCATCTTCGAGGGACATTGGTGGACAAAATAAGCTTACTGGTACCACGTCAACATCCGGGATCCATTTGAAAGGACTGGAATCTAAGAAGCCGACACAGGAGCCCTTGAAGACAAATCCGGTGCTCCGGAACAGCAGCCTTGCCAAGCCATGGGAACCTTCCTATCTGGGAACAAATAAATCTGGCTCTGTTTCCACCAGCCCTATTACACGTCGCACCGATCCCGTTGGGGGTAAAACGGACCGTCCTGAAGCTGGCGTTGCACCGGCCACTTCTCATTGGACAGCGTCATCTGCCAAGACGCAACAGGCCCGGGAAATTTTTTTCCAGCCTGGTCTAGGGTCTTCCGGACTCCCTGCAAACAAAGTGGAACCGGTTAAAAACCACGTCTCTCCTTTTAAGGCTCCTGAAGCAGCCGGAAAGACATCGTCTCCGGGAGTCAGCGCGCCGGGGGTGAATTCGGGCAACAGCGAGAAGGACAGAGCACGGAACATTCTGATGCACGCGTTACCTGGGCCTTCGACACCTGGGCGAAGAGGTTCTCCTAAAGCTCAGCCTAGATTGTTGGGGGTCCGTGGGTAAGTGCTGGGCTGAGTTCGGGGTTTGGTTTGAGTTCTGTGCATCTGTAAATTCTGCAGCTGGCTGCCTGAAATTCCGCAGCTGGTAAACACTGAATGCATCTGATCAAACTTTTATCTGTGTACCGGAAATGGCTTTTGCTTAGAGGGGATGTGGCTGGGTGGGGAAGCATCTGCTTGGCATGCAGAAGGTCCCAGGTTCGATCCCCGGCATCTCCAGTTAAAAGGACCAGGCAGGAGGTGATGTTAAATACCTCCTCCTGAAACCCTTGAGAGCTGTCAAGAGGGGCCGTGACTCAGTGGAAGAGCCTCTGCTTGGCATGCAGAAGGTCCCAGGTTCAATCCCCGGAATCTCCAGCTAAAAAGGACCAGGCAGGAGGTGATGGGAAAGGCCTCCACTGAGACTCTGGAGAGCTATAAAGAGGGGCTGTGGCTCAGTGGAAGAGCCTCTACTTGGCTTACAGGAGGTCCCAGGTTCAATCCCCGGCAGCATCTCCAGTTAAAAAGGACCAGGCAGCAGGTGATGGGAAAGACCTCCACCTGAGACCCTGGAGAGCTGTAAAGAGGGACCGTGGCTCAGTGGTAGAACCTCTGCTTGGCATGCAGGCAGTCCCAGGTTCAATCCCTAGCATCTCTAGTTAAAAGGACCAGGCAGGAGGTGATGGGAAAGACCTCAGCCTGAGACCCTGGAGAGCTGTAAAGAGGGACCGTGGCTCAGTGGCAGAGCATCGGCTTGGCATGCAGGCAGTCCCAGGTTCAATCCCTAGCATCTCTAGTTAAAAGGACCAGGCAGGAAGTGATGGGGAAGGACCTCCACCTGAGACCCTGGAGAGCGTCTGCCAGTCAGAGCAGAGAAGGCTGACCATAGTAGATCAAGATTCTGACTCAGTCAAAGGCCGCTTCAGGGGTTTAGTCCCTCAAAATGGTGCAGGGTGCTTTGTGGAGCTTCTGATCTCCCCAAGACCCTGTGAATGGCTACCCACCCTAAAGTTGGGACCTTCCCAGATGAATTCCGGTGGAGCACACTAGGGTTGCCTGCAGGATATAATGTCACAGAGTCCCCCCTCCAAAGCAGCCATTTTTCCACGGGGGAACTGATCTGAGTCATGTGAAGTCATCTGGTACCTGGAGGCTGGCAACCCTAGAACATAAGAACAACAAGCCCTGCTGGATCAGACCAGATCCAGTCCAGCATCCCATCTCACAGAGTGGCCAGCCAGTTCCTCTGGAGGACCA
Source organism: Gekko japonicus (assembly GCF_001447785.1). Taxonomy (NCBI): domain Eukaryota; kingdom Metazoa; phylum Chordata; class Lepidosauria; order Squamata; family Gekkonidae; genus Gekko; species Gekko japonicus. The sequence continues at coordinate 26,513 of NW_015172553.1, read as the reverse complement.
ATAGCAGGGCACAGAGGCTGTTAAGAATATCAGAAGAGCCCTGCTGGATCAGACCAGGGAGGATCCATCCCGTCCAGCATCCCGTCTCACACAGGGGCCGGCCAGTTCCTCTGGAGGCCCAGCAACAGGGCAGAGAGGCCAAGGCCTTCCCCTGACAGGAACATCGGAAGAGTCCTGCTGGATCACACCAATAGTCCTCTGAATGCGAAGGTTCCCTTCAGCCATCATAGCTAGTAGCCATTGATAGACTGATCTTCCACGAATCTATCTCATCCCCTTTTAAAGCTGTTTATTCCTGTGACCATCACTACATCTTCTGGCAGTGAATTCCACATTTTAATTCAATTCCCTGTATCAAGTGGTATTCCCTTTTGTCCATCTTGAACCTCCTGCCCATCAGTTTCATTGGATGCCCTCCAGCTCTCGTATTTTGAGAGAGGGAGAAAAATTCCTCTTTGTCAGCTCTCTCCAACCCACGCATCATCTTATAAATGTCTATCACGTGTCCACCCCCCCTAGCCATCTCTTTTCTCAACTGAAAAGTCTCAGGTTTTTCAGCTGTTCCTCATGGGGAAGGAGCACTGATAGTTTAAGTTGGAAATGGGGCATGTGCAGAGGTCTGGGGGTGCAGTTTCGAGGCAGTCTGGATCCAGCCTGAGTTGTTGAATCTCTTCTGTCTGCAACGGCAGGTCATCGCCCACTACCTCTGGCTTCCAACGGCTGGAGCCGAAGGATGTCCCCAACGTCTCGAAGCCCACCAGTGGGCCGGGCAGCTCGGAAAAACCAGGGCAAGCACCGCCAAGGACCGCGGCCCCCAATTCGCCCAAGGACCCTCGCCACATCGTGGGAACGGCCGCCCAGAACCCAGCCAAGGACCCCCCCGTTAGCAGACCCGCCGAAGCTAGACTTAAAGTGGATGTGAAGGTCTCGAAAGGTACGATTTAGCCATTAGCATCTGGAATGAACTCTGGCACTTTGGCGCCTTGTCTGAATTATGCGTCTTAAGCACATTGGCATAAACATCGTTAATTTGCACAGCCGGTTCCACTTATATGCGTCACGAGGAAGGGAACAGGGCTGTGCTGGGTCAGATCTAGCATTTACACAGTGGAATCCTCTCTGGAGTTACTCCGGTCTGAAACGACTGAAGTCAATGGAGATCGACCGGGGTAACTCTCCTATAGTTTCAGCCGTTCGTGCTGTATTCTGTTCTCATTAGCAACCGGTAGGATGCCTCTGGAAAGCTTACAAGGAAAGCAAGAAGGCAAGGTATAGTTCCCCTGAACATGGAGGCTCTATTAGAGATGAATAGGCCCGGGGTCCATGGATTTGTCTGATTATTGTAAAAACCATCCATGGCTTTGGAGATTACATTAAGCATTCCATTCATTCATTCCCCGCTTTTCTCCCTCCCAAAGCGGCTTATGACACTCTCCCCTCCTTTTTTAATCTCACAACCACCCTGCGAGGTAGGTGAAGCTCAGCTTGTGTGACTGGCCCAAGTCACCCAAGCACGTTACTACAGTGGAGTAGGGGTTCGAACCCGGATCCTAGTCTGACGCTCTAACTACTACACCACACTGTCGTTTTTTACAGATGCTTCAAAACCTATCTTGGCCCTCCCACACAAGGGCTAGAAACAGGCTCTTTAAAAAAGGGGGGGTATTTCTGGAGTCTGAATTCTGCGTCCCAGATCGAATTCTGCGTCCAGTATTAATTTCTGCAGTGTCTTTGTACATAACGCAGAACACAATAAAAGCTCTGGGTATAACTTGATCTGCTCAATAGTTTGGTGTAGTCGTTTGGTCTAGTGATAGCCAGTTTGGTGTAGTGGTTAAGTGTGTGAACTCTAGTCTGGGAGAACCGGGTTTGAGCCCCCACTCCTCCACTTGCAGCTGCTTGGTGACCTTGGGCAAGCCATAGTTCTGTCAGAGCTGTTCTCTCAAGGACAGTTCTGGAAAGAGCTCTCTCAGCCCCACCTACATCAGGGGGTGTCTGTTGTGGGGAGGGGAAGGGTGCTGCTCTGAGACTTCCAAGTGAAGGGTGGGGTATAAATCCAATCGCTGCCTCCTCCTCCTCCTCCTCTTCTTCTTCCTCCTCATCCTCTTCTTCTTCCTGTTCCATTTCTGAAACAGATTATTGTTCAGTGGGGTGATCATTAAGGATGTTTAAAAACATATTCTCGCGGTAGGGTTGGTGGCGGTCTATGCCAGGAATATGGAAATCCTGCCCCCGAAGACGGAGCAAGTCTAAATGTTATGCTTCACCCCACCCCCAGCTGGGGATCTTTCTGAACGCCGTGTCACTTGAATTGATGAAAACACATAAATCATATTCTCCCCCCCCCCACGAGTAATACAGCGGTGCTTAGGAAGGCCATTAAAATAAAAGATTAGATGAAGCTGGAATTGTTCAAGAGGGGCCGTGCCACGGATGCACTTGGAAATTGGTTTCGCGCTGAAGGAGGGAAAAGCCAGCGCCGAGGAGATCTGATTCTTTTTTAAAAAAAACAAAAACAAAACACCAGGCGAATTCAACTCCGGTTCCCTCCTTGGGGTAAATTATGCAAAGCGGCATACAGGGCTCTGGTGTGCGTCTTCTCGGCCGGCCGGTCGTTACGTCGGGCTTGGTCCTTGTGCTGTTTTTTATTTGGGAAAAGTTTTTAAAAAGGAAAAGGGCGGTCGGTGGAGGAGAAGTCGGGGCAGCTGATGGGAAATTGGGATGTTTAGCCGGAGCCACAATCAGTGCAGGTGCGCAGTTGTGCATTCAGGAAGCCCCTCGGTCCACGCAGGGGATAGGCCACGTTTACAGATCTTTTTAAAAATTTCAGGCGTGCAAGGAGCCGATTTATGGCCCAGGGTAGCCAGAACTTGTCTGCTCTCAGAAGCTAAGCAGGGTCGGTCCCGGTTAGCACTTGGATGGGTGACCACCAAGGAAGCCCAGGGTCGCTATGCAGAGGTAGGCCATAGAAAACCACCTCTGAATGTCCCTGACCTCATCTGGATGGCCCAGACTAGCACCAATAAGTAAACAAGATAGATCTGTCAGAGGAGGGTGGGATGTAGATGTTCAGTATTTTTAGAGAGAAGTTTCCGCAATTTATCAAAGTGGCTTGGGCAATGGGGGGGGGCAATCTTGTAGACGAATGGATCTTAAATTAGGATTAAGAGAAACGAAGGTGGTTACGCCTGCGTGGGGGCCACCTCCACTACTGGCCCTGGATGCTAAAAGGGAGTGAGATGTAAATCCTCCAAGGGATAAGGGAGTGAGGGCCCGAGTCTCCTGCAGAAGGACAATATCAAAGGATTTAAGATCGTCTATAAAATCATGTTCATTGGCCTTGTTCCTCCACCCTGCTATATTCCAGGAGACAAGTTTGGCTATCGTGGGTGGAGAGCCATCCGGAAGTCAGTCCATCTCAACTAGTTGATCTAAGGAATTGTTCTCGTCAAGATTGACACACCCATTGCTAACGATATCAGCATGCCGGGAAATGTCCCTTATGCCCAAGGGCTTAGAGCTGATGTCACCCCCCTCCCTTGATAAAGATAGGCCCAGACTAGCCTCATCAAATCGCAGAAACCAAGCAGGGTCAGCCCTGGTTGATAACTTGGATGGGAGGCCACCAAGGAAGTCTAGAGTTGCTACGCAGAGGCAGGCAATGGCAAAGCCACCTCTGAACATCTCTTGCACTGACTTGGGTGGCCCAGGTTAGCCTGATCTCATCAGATCACAGAAACTAAGCAGGGTCAGTCCTGGCTAATAACTTGGATGGGAGACCACTATGGTAAATTTGGCTTCAAACCATAGAGTTTTGCCCACAAACCAGAGCGTCCCCTCCTCCGACTGTGTGACATCTTCTCATTGGGGCCTTCCCTTCCAGTTTTGCCGGAAGTCGCCTGGGAAGGTCAGTTGGGGGTGGGATTTCCCCCTCTGGCCAGGTGGTTGGTGGCAGGTTCCCCTGCCCTCACTGGGGGACTGGGGACCCTATGCTGCCTAGATTATTGATCACTAGTCGGGGAGCGTATAAGGCAGCCTGCTTCGTATGTTGACCTCCATGTGTTTCTCATACAGCAGGTGGCCCGGGTGTTACGGAAGAGAAGTCGGAGAGCCCAGCGGACTGGCGGTCGAGGCTGAAGCCGGTGGGCACCAAGTGGGTATTGCTGAGAGTGCTGCCCCGCCAGATATCTGTGTTTTTGTTGCCCCTCAAAAGCCCGTGCTGATCTCTGTGTGCGTGTTGGTCAGGCTAGCTCATTGCCCCCCTCTCCGAGACCCACCCGTGGGGTGCCCGTAGCTCAGACGTAGCACGCTAGCTTTGCGGGATTCGACCCCGTATTCTCCCTTTCCAAGGATCTGAACCGGATCCCATCAGAACAGATGTCGTTGGGCTAAGCTAATTTCAGTTGGGCAACCATGCTGGTCTGCAGTTGAAGCACCAGATGTGGCTCCGGTAGGCCCCTTGGAGACCAGCAAGATTTTGGGGGTATGCACTTTTGAGAAACCAAAGCTCCCTTCGTCAGATATGGGGATTAGGAGGGGGCTGTATTCTGGGAAGAAATCCGCAGTTCCTTGTGTTTCCCCTGTGAGAAGATTGGTAACGATACTCAGTCTGTGCATCACTACTATTGACCTCTCTACTCCCCACATTCGGCACCTGCAATATTGTATTCCTGTGTAATTCGCTTATGGAACTCACCGCCACCAGACGTAGAACCAGCTGCTAGGTTAGGTGGCTTTTAAAGGGGACAGGGCAGATCTGTGGAGGACAGACTTCATCGACGGCTATGAGTAATGGTGGCTCAGTAGACCCTCCATGTTCAGGAGTAGTATATCTCTGAATATTAGCTTCCAGGAGCAGCAACAGGGGTAAGGACTTGGGTGCTGCTCTAGATGGTCCGTGGCCCAATCCTGCACCATTCGCATGCACGGAGACTGCAGAATCGTGCTTTTAATTGGCACAAAAATTGAGGCAGCCTTTAGTAAAATTTGGCTCAGCTCCTAGCCTGAGGACCGTTCAATTAGGTTTAGTTTTAGGCTCCTCCATTTTAATTATTTTACTTTTCTTCCTTACGGCGCTCAAGGCAGCTCACAACATTCATAAAATACATAAAATAGGTTACGTTAAAAATACACCAAAAAAATCACAGTTTAGGACCGCTTTAATTAAATGCTGACCTAAATAAAGCCATCTTCAGCTGGCTCCTGAAGCTCGAAAGTGAGGGGGTGGGGCAGGGGCACCCCTCCCTAGGGAGCCTGTTCCGGAATCGTGGGGCCACCACCAAAGAGGCCCTGTCCAGTGTTCCCTCTAAGCTGAGTGAGTGTGAGCTAGCTCACAGTTTTTTAGCCTCCAGCTCACATATTTTTGTCTTAGCTCAGGAAGGATGGCTCCAGAGCCAACTAATTGATGCAGCAGCCAAATCGCTGGCTCACAACTTTAATGCCAGGAGCTCACAAAGTAGAATTTTTGCTCACAGGACGCCACAGCTTAGAGGGAACATTGGCTGTCCCGTGTGCCCACCGGACAAGCTTCTTTGATTGGTGGGACAGTCAGGAGGGACTCTTCCTGTGAGTTTAATTCCAGGGCAGGAATGTAGGGGGAGAAGATGGTCTTTCAGATATTCTGGTTGCAAACCATGTAGGTCAAAACCGACACCTTGAATTGGGGTCAGGAGCAACGCTCCCTCTAAGCTGTGGAGTCCTGTGAGCATAAATTCTACTTTGTGAGCTACCGGCATTAAAGTTGTGAGTGAGCGATTTGGCTGCTGCGTAGATTAGTTTGCTCTGGAGCCCTCCTTCCTGAGCTAAGACAAAAAATGTGTGAGCCAGAGGGTAAAAAACTGTGAGCTAGCTCACACTAACTCAGCTTAGAGGGAACACTGGACAGGAGTGGATTTGAGTGATTTCAGTGTCGTTTTTTAAATGTTGCAACCAATACCGTTTGTGTTTTATTATGTTTGGTCTTTTAGATGTGAGTCACCACAGCCTGGCCTGTAGCCAGGATTGTGTGGCTTGTGGGGCATATGTTTTTTCTGGTGGGACTGAAGCTCTCATTGCAGAAAGAAAAGCCATGTAGCCCATAGAAAGCTGTTACCGGGAGAGATCTCTAAATTGCAAGCTGTCAACCACTTGAGATGACAGTTCTCAGCTGCAGCAGTTCAATCACTTCTGCCAGCCTAAGCGACAGTTCTGAGAACAAGTCGGCAAGTGCGGGTGATGACTTCCCTAGTTGAGAAAGGTAACACTTAGGCAGAAAAACTCTCTTAAAGGAGACCAGTTTCTTGACATAGAGTTAGCAGGGATTCTAGAGGTCACCTACTCCAACCCCCTTGCTCAGTGCGGGAATTAGTCAACTACAGCACCCCACTCTGCTTAAAGGAGTGCACGCCTTTTAAAAAATGTTTTTAAATGATTGAAAAAAGCATTTACAGGAGACATTCTTGTGGGGCTGTGCCTCTTAGAAAGGGGGCAGAGCCCCCAAAGCCCCACCGCAGCTACGGGCCTGACTCCAACCAGTTCTGGGGAGGCAGCCGACACATTCCAAATACTTAACAAAGCTTAGGGCAGAGTTTCGGTTATACCAGACAGTGTTGGAATATGTTTGGCAGGACAGTGCGGTTTCTTGGACTGCCTCTTATTGTTTTGCAGATTCCCCCACCAAGGAGATGCCAGAAATGCTCCGAAGCCCGCAGAAGTCCACAAATCGGTTATCAACATCACTCCCAGCTCGGCACCCAAAGAAACGAAGCCGGCTTTTCCCAAAGTCTCCCTGATGGTTCAAGAGCCTGGTACGGTTTTGTTGTAGGTGGGAGGAGCCGTTTATGCTCTGTGAGGACTTTGTACAAGAGCCGGATGTGAAATCAGATTTGGGATCTTAGCTTTCATTTTTGAAACATGTGTGCAAGGGTCCAGTCCTCATGGAGGCTGGCAAAAGTCCCAACAGCGGGGTTCGCGTCTGCTGGAGAATTGGGATGCAGACTGGTATAGTATAGCTCGATTTCATCAGATCTCGGAAGCTAAGCAGGGTCGGTACTTGGATGGGAGACCACCAAAGAAGACTCTTGCAGAGGAAAGCAATGGCCGACCATCTCTGCTTCTCCCTTGCCTTGAGAGCCTCTTGTTGGAGTCATAAGTTAGTTGCTGTAGATTTTCCGGGCTGTGTGGCCGTGGTCTTGGCATTGTAGAACCTGATGTTTCGCCAGTAGCTGTGACTGGCATCCTCAGAGGTATAACACAGAAAGATGGAGTGTTCTCTGTGTCAAGGTGAGAAGAAAAATGGTAGGCAGGTAATTTATATCTACTCCAGAAGGTGGGGTAGGGCTGAGTCATTATCTTGTAGGAGTTCCCCAGGCTATGAACATCCTAATGGTGGAGCTTTCCTGAGGAGGTTCTTTTGTATGTGGATTGGCTGTTGAAATTCTAATCTTATCTGTAGTGCTATTGTCAGATGAAGAGCCTTTTGTGTTTTTCAGGACAGGAAACCATGCCCTATTTATTTTTAAACTCTCTTCTTTCCTGTTGAAATTGCCAATGCTCTATACTACTAAGCCTTGAGATGTAGGGCATGATGTGCTCACTACCAGGATTGGGTTCTAGAGCAGAAGGGAAGATGAGCAAATGTGCATAAAAGGAGGCGTGGGATATCCTGAAACTGGAGACGGGACTTTTTCGTGAGGCGCAGGGTGGGACACGGAGTCTTTGGGGTACCAAGTGTCCCTTTTGCATTCTAGCACCAGCAGCTGATCAGCCGCAGAAGAAGAGACTGTTGGTGTCCAGCCTCGATATCACCAGCGGCTGGCAGAAGCCGAGGCCGCAGGGGGAAGATGCTCCGGCCCTCCGGAAGGTGGAGGAGCCGGGGTGGCCAAAGAAAGCCATTGCGTCTGGTGAGTGATTCCTCCTCCCTTGGTTTTACTGTGACAGGCAATGAGTTCACATGGCCAGTGCAGTGTAGTGGTTAGAGTGCTGGACCTAGTTCGGGGGACCCAGGTTCGAATCCCTGCTCTGCCATTGAAGCTCGCTGGCTGACTTTAGGCCAAGTCACGGTGTCTCTAGATCAAACTCGTGGGTCCCCAACATCCTGCCAACACCTTTCCGACACCAAGTTAGAAAGTGGGTGGGGCCCAAATGGGGCTTCCAGCAAGGCTTCTGATTGGCCACTGGAGATTTGATTGGCTGGTTTGGCAGCAGCTGTCACCACAGAACAAAAATCATTACTGTGGGACTGAAGGCAAGAGCCAGTTTGGTGTCGTGGTTAGGAGCGTGGGCTCTAATCTGGGAGAACCGGGTTTGATTCCCCACTCCTCCACATGCAGCTGCTGGTGTGACCTTGGGTCAGTCACAAGTTCTTTCAGAGCTGTTCTCTCAAGGGCAGTCCTTGAAAGAGCTCTCTCAGCCCCACCTACCTCACGGGGTGTCTGTTGTGGGGAGGGAAAGGGGATTGTAAGCCGCTCTGAGACTTCTTTGGGTAGTGAAGGGCAGGGTATAAATCCAATCTCCTCTTTTTCTCTTTTCTAAGCTGCGGCAGCCATTTTGTGGCTGCGCCCAGTACTCTGTGTCAGAATTCCAAAGCTGGGGACCTACCTGACAGGGTGGTTGTTGTGGGGATAAAATGGTGGAGAGAATGGTGTTGGAACCCGCTGTCAGTCCCCATTTTGGAGAAAAGAGGGATATAAATATTTCCACGAATATGGTAAGAAAGGAGTTAAAGAAAAAGGCCACACAGTATCATCAGTCATGTCAGTCAGCCGTTGGAGAGCCCTTGGAAAGAAGATTCTAGCTGATGGAAGGAAGGCTGCAATTGCTAGGGTCAGATGTATCTATGGCTACCACACATGGAGGAAGGGTGGAGATAATTTTGTATGCAGGAATGAGGAACTTCCTCCCTTCGGTGCTCAAAATCCTCTCCTTCCTGTTCTAATCGCGACGTATGTTAAGCTTTACCATAGAGTTTCAGGCGATTCCTAGAGCTACCCGATGCCACTTCCGTTCCCCCCCTATTCCCAGGACCAGAAATCATAACATCACCAATGTCGCACACGCCCCCCCCTATTCCCGCCCCCAACCCACTGGTCAGTTGCCTGGTGACCCTACTTTCAATCGTCTGTTCATTCGCCACATGGCCTGTTCATATTTTGGTGGCGGTACCGGCATTATGGAATTCTCTCCTCGAGGAAAACGAGGCTGTTCTCTTAGGAGGGCATTTTACTGTTGAGTTTCAGAGAGTGGCTATGTGGGTGTACAGCAGAACAGCTCCATTCGAGTCTGGCAGCACCCTGGAATCCTCCAAGATTTTCAGAGTACGACTTTTGACGAAGGGAGCGTTGCGTCTCGAAAGCTTGTCACCCGAAAATCTTGTTGTTCTCTCATGGCTGTGGGACTTGAATCTAGCTATTTTGCACTTAAATTTCATAAGGAGGATATTGTTTTGAAAGACAGCTGTGTAGAGGTGTGTTCCTTATCTTTCTTTTTTTAAAATTACAAAATGTGAATTTCACTCTTACTGGTGGGTCATTTTTAGAGGGAGAGTTTCTCGCTCTCGCGAGCATCTCAGACTTCACTCAGTTTTCCTTCATGTCACAAGAGTTTCCTCTCCCCTCCCTTTTGTAGTTCAACCTTCAGCTCCTGAACCCTTCAAGAAGCGTCTAAGCAGTCCTGCGGTGTCTCCATCCAAGGTGCGGCTGGGAATCAAGGGCAGAGCTTTGCGCCAAACAGTGTCACAGACTTTGGGGAAGGTGTCAGTATCATTGGGAAAGACTGACGGTCAAAGAGGAAGAGGACGGCAGATGGTTAGACAGTGTTATTGATGCAAGGAATGTGAAATTAACCAAACTCTGAAGGATGGCGGAAGACAGGAGGGCCTGGCGTGATGTGGTCTATGGGGTCGCAAGGGTCGGACTCGACTGTGCGACTGAACAACAGCAGCAAACGAGTATCATTGGGTAGCAAAGCAGAGGTCTTTTTATGAGCGCAGAGAGGATCAGGCCTTCTGGGAGGGAGAACGAGGTCTCGTGGAAGGGCAGCTCCCAGACTTGGTTTCCCCCCCACCATGGGGACGAAGCACACGATCCCCCAACAGCCAGTAGGGACAGGATTGGCTCATAAGTTCCTTTGGTGGTGGGGCTTGTGTGTATTACTAACTTCTGTGGTTTTGTTCCTTTCAGCTCTCCTCGGACTACATCCCCGAGAAAGAAATCCAGAAGGAAGTCCAGCAGATCGAGAGAGATTTGGATGAGCTGGAATTGAAGGGGGTTGACATGGAGAAGCAGCTGAGGAAATGCGAGGGAGGTAGGTGGACGTGAGGGTTGCCACACAGGCGTCTGGTGGCGGATTCGTTACTACAGGGGGGCCCAACATGGTGCCCATGGGCACTGGTGCACACCGAGTGTTTTTTAGAAAGTGGGAGGGGCCGGATAAGGCTTTTTCCGGTAGGACTTCTGACCGGCCAATGGAGATTCAATTTGCTGTGCAGATTTTTAAAAATGTTGCTTTGGCAGCAGCTACCACCAGACCAAAAAGAATCTTCATTGTGCGATTGAAGGTAAGCTGTGGCAGCCATGTTGTGTCTGACTCCACCCGCTGCAGCAGCTGTTTTGTGGCAGCCATTTTGTTGCTGCGCCCACCACATAATAACATAAGAGAAGCCATGCTGGATCAGGCCATTGGCCCATCCTGTCCAACACTCTGTGTCACACGGTGACCAAAACCAAGGAGGTCCACCAGCAGGGCCAGAACTCCGGAAGCCCTCCCACTGTTCCCCCCCAAGCACCAGGAATAGAGAGCATCACTGCTCCAGACAGAGTGTTCCATCTATACCTTGTGGCTAAGAACCACTGATGGACCGCTGCCCCATATGTCCCATCTTGAAGCCCTCTATGTTTCCTGTGGCAGTAAATTCCATGCGTTAGTCACTCTTTGGATGAAGAAGTACTTCCTTTTATCTGTTCTAAGCCAACTACTCATCCATTTCCTTGAGTGCCCACAATTTCTTGTATTGTGAGAAAGGGAGAAAAGGACTTCTTTCTCCACCTTCTCTGTCCCATGCATAATCTTGTAAACCTCGATCGTGTCACCCCTCAGCCGTCGTTTCTCCAACTCAAACAGCCCCGACCTCTTTCACCTTTCTTCATAGGGAAGGTGTTCCATCCCCTTAATCATTTTAATTGCCCCTTTTCCGCACCTTTTCCAATGCTGGGTCAGAAGTCCAGAGACTACCCAGGGCCGACCCTGCTTAGCTTCTGAGATATGAGGTGATGAGGCCATCTGGGGCCATCACAGCAATGTCTATCTGATGGAGTGGATTAAGTTCACATGGGTTCTTCAGAGTGTCTTTGGCTCTTGTGTGTAGATGACCGCGAGGACGCGCTGATGGTGGAGTGGTTCAAGCTGATCCACGAGAAGCAGCTGTTGCTGAGGCGGGAGTCGGAGCTGATGTACAGGTGGGTGATGCCACAAGTGGTCTATCCAGTTCCGGGGGTGCAGGAAGGTGGTGGATGGAAATTTTGTTGACCAGGCCGTTGACATCTTGCTGTCTGCAGGGCTTGCCTTGCGGAAGGCCCCAGGTTCAGTCCCCGGCATCTCCAGTTAAAAAGGACCAGGCAGGAGGTGATGGGAAAGACCTCCGCCTGAGACCCTGGAGAACTGCAAAGAGGGGCCGTTGCTCAGTGGCAGAGCATCTGCTTGGCATGCAGAAGGTCCCAGGTTCAATCCCCAGCATCTCCAGTTAAAAAGGACCAGGTAATAGGTGATGGGAAAAACCTCCGCCTGAGACCCTGGAGAGCTGTAAAGAGGGGCCGTGGCTCAGTGGAAGAGCATCTGCTTGGCATGCAGGAGGTCCCAGGTTCAATCCACGGTATCTCCAGTTAAAAGGACCAGGTAATAGGTGATGGGAAATAGCTCCGCCTGAGACCCGGAGAGCTGTAAAGAGGGGCCGTGGCTCAGTGGAAGAGCATCTGCTTGGCATGCAGGAGGTCCCAGGTTCAATCCCCGACATCTCCAGTTAAAAAGGACCAGGTAATAGGTGATGGGGAAAACCTCCTCCTGACACTGGAGATCTGTAAAGAGGGGCCGCGGCTCAGTGGAAGAGCATCTGCTTGGCATGCAGAAGGTCCCAGGTTCAATCCCCGGCATCTCCACTTAAAAAGGACCAGGTAATAGGTGATGGGAAAAACCTCCGCCTGAGACCCTGGAGAGCTGTAAAGAGGGGCCATGGCTCAGCGGTAGAGCCTCTGCTTGGCATGCAGGAGGTCCCAGGTTCAATCCTCGGCATCTTCAGTTAAAAGGACCAGGTAATAGGTGATGGGAAAGACCTCCTCCTGAGACACTGGAGAGCTGTAAAGGGGGCTGTGGCTCAGTTGAAGAACATCTGCTTGGCATGTAGAAGGTTCCAGGTTCAATCCCTGGCATCTCCAGTTAAAAAGGAGCAGATAATAGTTGATGGGAAAAACCTCCGCCTGAGACCCTGGAGAGCTGTAAAGAGGGGCCGTGGCTCAGCGGTAGAGCCTCTGCTTGGCATGCAGGAGGTCCCAGGTTCAATCCTCAGCATCTCCAGTTAAAAGGACCAGGTAATAGGTGATGGGAAAGACCTCCTCCTGAGACACTGGAGAGCTGTAAAGAGGGGCTGTGGCTCAGTGGAAGAGCATCTGCTTGGAATGCAGAAGGTCCCAGGTTCAATCCCCGGAATCTCCAGTTGAAGGACCAGATGGAAGGTGATATGAAAGACCTCTGTCTGAGACCCTGTAGAGCCGTTTCCAGTCTGAGTAGATAGTACTGACGTGGATGGACCAAGGGTCTGATTCAGTATAAGGCAGTTTCAGGTGTGTGCTTTCCAACCTGGCGTGGGAGGGTCAGTCTCGCCCTTGATGGCATCAGCGGGTCAAAAGCAACTGTCTTGCAAACCCACTGGGGTTTCTAGCCCCATAGCTTCCAATTAGTTTTGTGGCCATTGCTTGGACAGATAAATACATGAAGCTGTCTTCTCCTGAATCAGACCATCTGTCCATCAAGGTCAGTAGTGTCGAGTCAGACTGGCAGCGGCCCTCCGGAATCTCAGGCAGAGGTCTTTCATGTCACCTGCTGGTCAAGTCGAGTCGCAGGCAACGTATGGTGACCCCATAGGGTTTTCGAGGTGAGAGACAAACAGGGGTGGTTGGCCAGTTTGGTGTGGTGGTTAAGAGCAGAGAACTCTGATCTGGAGAACCAGGTCTGATCTGGAGAACCAGCAGGGTGACCTTGGGTCAGTCCCAGTTCTCTCAGAGCTGTTCTCTCCAGTTCTCTCAGAGCTCTCTCAGCCCCACCTACCTCACAGGGTGTCTGCTGTGGGGAGAAGAAGGGAAGGTGATTGTAAGCGGCTCTGAGACTCTTGAGTGAAGGGTGGGGTATAAATCCAATCTCCCCCCCCCCCAGGAGGCTCGTGAAACCTGAATTGTTTTTTTCTTTGCCATCTTGGAATGGATTATTTATTGTATTTTATTTATGCATTTTATTGTAGGGTTGTAATCTAAGTTATTTATTGTATGTTTCCCCCTGTTGTGAGCCACACTGAGCCCTGCTTGCAGGGAAGGGTGGCCCAGAAATTGAATTAAATAAATAAATAAATATTTCTCCTCCTCCTCCTCTTCTTCTTCTTCCATTGCCTGCCTCTGGGAAGCGACCCTGGACTTCCTTGGTGGTCTCCCAACCAGGGCCGGCCCCAATTAGCTTCCAAGACCTGATGGGATCGGGCTAGCCTGGGACAAACAGAGGTGGTTTGCCATTGCCTGCCTTTACGGACCACGCTTGGACTTCTTGGTGGCCTCCCATCCAGTACTAAGGAGGGCCAACCATCCAGGTCTTTCCCATCACCTGCTACCTGATCTTTAACTGGAGATGTCGGGATTGAACCTGGGACCTTCTGCATGCCAACTAGATACTCTACCACTGAGCCATGGCCGTTCATTAACAGAGTCGAGAGCTCAGCCAAATGCTGAATACACAAGAATCTGATCTCAGATCTGTGCCTGAGGCCCTCGAGAGTTGCTGCCGGTCAGAGGAGACAATACCACCCCCAGTAAAACAGTCTTGTCGTTTGGTGTATGTCAGCCTCATTTTGTTGGGGGGGATGGCCCACTGTGGCCTACCACATGCGCAAAATCCCAAGTATCATTCTCGACATCGTGCATTAACCTGCAGTGGATCAGGAACTTTTGCTACTGATCAGAGGAGACTACTTCAGGGTACTGGAAGCAGTAATCTGCTCCGGGAGAATGCAAATAGTTTCAGAGGTTGGCCATGTTAGTCTACAGGAGAAGAGCAAGTTTCGAGACCAGTAGTATCCTAGATACCAAGAAGATTTTGGAAGCATAAGCTTTTGAACGTCAGAGCCCCCTCCATCAGATACAAGGTAGAAATCAGAGTCTTTATCACAGTAGGATTATTATTGTTGTTGTTATTGTTGACGTTATTGTATGGCATTGTGTGTAGAATAGCCAGGAGATCCTAAGATTGTCTGGCAGCCAGAAGTTCTAGCTCTTTTAGTATTATGCACCACTAGGTGGCAAACTAGACTTGTTTTTAAGAGACATTTCAGAAGTGCTTTGCCGTTGCCTGTGTCTGCGTCACAACCCTGGTATTCTTTGGAGGTTGCCCTTCTAAATACTAGCCAAGGCCGACCATGCTCAGCTTCAGAGATCTGATGGGATCGGGCTACCCTGGGCTTTCTAGGTCAAGGCATCACAGTAGGAGAGCGGCTGTCATCCAGACAGAGAGTCCTGGCTTCAACCCGTTCTCCACACACAGTACAGAAAAGAGGCTCCTTCGAGTGGTCTGGTGGGTTGCCGCCAATCTTCTAGGGTGAACTGAGTTCAAATCCCAGTGGTCTAACCACTTTCCCTTTCCCTCCTTTTTTTGCAAAACAGGTCAAGACAACAGAAACTAGAGGAGAAGCAGTGGAACATCGAGACCGAGCTCCGGAACCTCATGAATAAACCCGGTGGGTCTTTTGGTTGTATCTTTCCATGAGAATATATTTTTAGGATTCTTCTTCAGGGGTGTGTGTGTGTGTGTGTGTGTTTGCATATAACTTTCTTCCTTTTATTTATTCCACTCAGTGTACTTCTGTCTAACACTTTCCTGCTGTCTTGAGGAAATGTAATTAAAGTAGTCGCGAAACCCCGGTCGCAGCAGACCGAGAGAACCGAATGCCGAAATTTCAAAAAAGAGCCCGAATAACCATGGCTTGGATTCCTTGGACCTGCCTAAAGGAAGTCCTCTTAGGACAAACATTCCTCATTTCCTCCTCCGTAGTTACTTCTGTGCACCTGTCCTTCGCAACTAGAAGAATCCTTGCCCCCTACTCCTCCCGGTTTCCTTCTTCCTCCTTGCCCCCTACTCCTCCCCTAATCCTTGCCCCCTACTCATCCCGGTTTCCTTCTTCCTCCTTGCCCCCTACTCCTCCCGTAATCCTTGCCCCCTACTCCTCCCGGTTTCCTTCTTCCTCCTTGCCCCATACTCCTCCCGTAATCCTTGCCCCCTACTCCTCCCCGTTTCCTTCTTCCTCCTTGCCCCCTACTCCTCCCATAATCCTTGCCCCCTACTCCTCCCAGTTTCCTTCTTCCTCCTTGCCCCCTCCTCCCCCCGGCTTCTCCCTTCCTCCTTGCCCCCTACTCCTCCCGGTTTCTTTCTTCCTCCTTGCCCCCTACTCCTCCCGTAATCCTTGTCCCCTACTCCTCCCGGTTTCTTTCTTCCTCCTGTCTTCCCTGATCTTCTTCTCTGCTTCTTCTTGCTCCTTTACAATGGTTTGTTCTGTTTTTGTTCCCTGCCTCGTGTTTCCCCCCCCTTTCCCCTCCTCCTGCTTCCGCAGGAATCCAGAACCAGACAGTAAACCCCACCCAAGTCCCCTTCACTTGAAATCCTCACCGTCCACCAGTGGGGGCTGTTTCAGGCCCGTCGATAGAGATGACCGTGTTGTGTCTGGTTTCTTCCTCTCCCGTGCAGAATCCCTGAAGACCCCCAAGGACAAAGCCCAAGAGGAAGAGCTGCTTAAATCTTATCTGGCCATCATCGACGGTCGGAACGAGATTGTAGAGAACTTGGACGAGGACCGGATCAGGTGGGGCAACAGACATCCTGAAGCTCTCCTGATCTCAGGGGGATAGAAGAAAGCAAGCACAGGGGTTTAGATCCCGATGATGGTGGTTTACCTGGCTCAAGGGTAGAGAACCTGTTTGGCATGCAGAAGGTCCCAGGTTCAGTCCTCAGTGTCTCCAGTTTAAAGAATCGGGTAGTCAGCAATGTTCCCTCTAAGCTGTGGAGTCTTGTGAGCAAAAATTCTACTTTGTGAGCTACTGGCATTAAAGTTGTGAGCAAATGATTTGGCTACTGCATAAATTAGTTTGCTCTGGGGCCATCCTTCCTGAGCTGAGACAAAAATGTGTGAGCCAGAGGCTAAAAAAACGTGAGCTAGCTCACACTAACTCAGCTTAGAGGGAACACTGGTAGTCAGTGATGGGAAAACCTAAGTCCCTGAACCACTTCTGATCATAGTAGACCTCTGAGTGTAGGGCAGGTTCATTGGGCTCCACTAGGTATTAAAAGGAGGCGGAGAAGAAGAAGAAGAATTGGTTTTCTACCCCGCCCTTCACTACCTGAAGGAGTCTCGGAGCAGCTTACAATCACCAATCCCTTCCACTCCCCACAACAGACACCCTGTGAGGTCGGTGGGGCTGAGAGAGCTGTGACTGACCCGAGGTCACCCAGCTGGCTGCATGTGGAGGAGTGGGGAGTTAAACCCGGTTCTCCAGATTAGAGTCTGCCACTCTTAACCACTACACAGAAGAGGGAGGAGGAGGAGAGTTGGATTTATACCCTGCCCTCCACTCAGAGTCTCAGAGCAGCTTACAATATCCTTCCTCTCCCCACAACAGACACCCTGTGAGGTAGGTGGGGTTAAGAGAGCTCTTTTGAGGACTGCTCTTGAGAGAACAGCTCTGAGAGAACTGTGGCTTGCCCAAGGTCACCCAGCTGGCTGCATGTGGAGGAGTGGGGAGTTAAACCCGGTTCTCCAGATTAGAGTCCGCCGCTCTTAACCACTACCACCAAGCTGGCACTCAGCTCTGGAAGCACCCCTTATTTACGATCACTACTGTGGCTGTTTCAGTAAAATTCCACAGTAGAATTTCCCATCACATTTCCGTCTGATTGAGTGGGTTGTGTCCCCCGAAAGCTCATGCTGAAATAAGTGTTTTCGCCTTTAAGGGATGACCCAGGGTCAGCAGATGGACCAGGCTAGCTAGATCTCATCAGATCTCAGAACCTAAGCAGGTCCAACCCTGGTTTGTACATGGATGGCGAAACCACCAAGGATGTCTAGGGTTGCTGTGCAGAGGGCAGGCAATGGTGAAACCATCTCTCTGTGTCTTTTGCCCTGACCTTAAAGGCCTCAATTAGCGGAATCTCACTGGATCTCTGAAGCTAAGCAGGCTCAGCCCTGGTTAGTACATGGAAGAAGAAAAGAAGAAGAGATTGGATTTATACGTATATTTATATACTTCACTCGAAGTCTCAGAGTGGCTTACAGTCTCCTTTCCCTTCCCCTCCCCACAACAGGTACCCTGTGAGGCAGGTGGGGCTGAGAGAGCTCTGAGAGAAACTGCCCTTTCAGGAACAGCTCTGACAGAACTATGGCTTGCCCAAGGTCATCCAGCAGCTGTGAGTGGAGGAGTGGGGAATCGAACCCAGTTCTCCCAGATTAGAGTCTGCGCACTTAACCATGACACCATACTGGAAGGGAGACCACCAGGGCAGTCTAGGGTGGCTACACAGAGGCCGTCAATGGCAAACCAACTCTGTTTGTCTCTTGCCCTGACCTGGAAGGCCCAGGCAAGCCCAATCTCATCATTTCTTAGAAGCTAAGCAGGGTCAGCCCTGATTAGTACTTGGATGGGAGACCATGTAGGAAGTCCAGGGCCACTACGCAGAGGCGGACAATGGCGAACCACCTCTGAATGTCTCTTGCCTTGAAAACCCTATGGCAGGGGTGTCAAATATGTGGCCCAGGGGCCGGATCAGGCCCCCGGAGGGCTTCTATCAGGCCCACAGTGGAACTGGCTGCCTTCTGCTTCTTCTTCCAGTTCTGCTGCCGCGTCATCGTAGATTTGCAGCTAACAGATACACACCTGAACAGCATACTCAAGATTGCAACAGCACAGGCATTTTGATGCAGTCATTCAGAGCAAGAGGTGTCAGTTATCAGACACTGTTAAATAAACAAAATATCGCAAGAGTGCTAATGTTTTAAGCATGTTTTCATTTTAAGTAAAAAAAACCCCAACCCTTTGTGTTTGTGTCCTTTTATAAAGTTGATATCTCCGCTACCTGGCATTACGACACACGTGGCCCCGGCCCAACAAGGTCTCGTTTATGTCAGATCCAGCCCCTATGGGGTCACCATAAGTTAGCTGTGACTTGATTGCACTTTCCACCACTCACAACTGTCAACGAGGAACTACAAGCAATTGTAACTTTGAATTCAAATTATGGTACAGCTGTCTTAGGCCCCGGAAGTACTGGGGACTGGGCCTCTAACCTTATGCATGCACTCGGCCGCTGGGCTACAACGCCTCTGCCAGGTTATCCTCCCTTCGCGGAGAACGTCATCAACTAGGAAAGTGAATTTGACTCTCTCTCCCCCTCCCCCTCCCCAGTTCTTTATTCTCATGTTTCTCCAGCGGCTTCTCCTTAATAAAGGTGAGGCTGCCTAATGGAGACCCCGTACAGATCGGAGCATCTCCTTGACCTCTGGATTTCCCATGAGGGGCCAGCAGGCCCCTTGAATGAGTTTTCCGTCGTCTCCCCCTGCCAAACACGGTTCGTAGGGTCCGACTTCTTGGCAAGTATACAGGAGCAATTAAGGGCCTTCGTAGCTTTTGGCTGCCGTTTCGCGGTGGATGAATGCTGTGAGAGGGTGTGGCAACTAGGCAGGTGGGGAAGAAAACATAGGCAGGACGCGGCTAGCGGAAGAATTGTGTGCATTCTGATTTTAGACTTGAAGACACTGTTTCATGCTTATATCTGAAAGCTAAAACTTAACGATTACCTACCCGTCTCCTGGGCTGCGGTGGCTCAGGGGTTAAGAGGCTGAACTGCCGACCGGAAGGTCTGTAGTTCAGCAGTTTGAGACCCAAGTGCCGCGTGACGGAGTGAGCTCCCGTCTCTGGCCCCAGCTCTTGCCAACCTAGTAGGTCGAAAGCAAGAAATTGCAAGTAGATAAATAGATACTGCTTCGGTGGGAAGGTAACAGCGTTCCGTGTGTTTTGGCATTTACCGTGTTTCCCCGAAAATAAGACACTGTCTTAGATTTATTTTTTTCTCAAGAAGACACACTAGGGCCTATACCACAAATGCATAGAAATCCTGCTAGGGCTTAATTTTGGGGTAGGTCTTATTTTCGGGGAAACAGGGTAGTCATGCCAGCCACATGACCACGGAGAGGTCTTCGGTCAGCGCTGGCTCTTCGGCTTGGAAATGGAGATGAGCACCAGACCCTAGAGTCAGATTCAGCTGGTTTTCAAGCAAGGGAAACCTTTGCCTTACCCATCTCCTATGTCTCTGCATGTCTTGGTCAGCCTGGGAAGAGGCAGAACTGTGACTCATACAGAGGCACAAAGGGTGTCTGTCTTCTGAGGCCAAGTCATTCTGTTGTGTCTCTGCACTGGGTGTGATTGAATGATCCGGTCATGGTAGAAACATGGCGGAGTTGCCTACCCTCGCTGAAGACTGACTGGAAGGAAACCTGGACAGAGATCGTGCAGTGGTGCCGCAGGCAGACTCTTTTGGGGCAGGGAATCCTTGCCCTCAGAAGAGGGCACCCCTTGCAAGAATCACTGATCCAGGCATGTTTTGTGATTGGAGGGACGCAAGCCTAGAACTGAGACTCATTCAGATTAGCAGTAAACAATCTATTCTCAGGGAGCTAGGTAATTTATAAGAACTTAAGAGAAGCCAATGTTGGATCAGGCCAATGGCCCATCCGGTCCAACACTCTGTCACGCAGTGGCCAAAAATACCAGGTAATAACAGGAGGTCCAGCAGTGGGGCCAGGACACCAGAAGCCCTCACACTATTGACTCCCCCCCAAGCACCAAAAATACAGAGCATCATTTGCCCAAGAGTCCCTATCTATACCTTGTGGCTAATAGCCACCGATGGACCTCTGCTTATTGTTTCCCTGGATTTATTTATTGTTTCCCTGGATTGGCAACAATTGCTCTTGTAGTACAATACACAGAGCTGTGGCAAAATTATCTACCCCAGTTGGTGGCAGATTACGCCCAGAATAATACATCATGCAGGGATACAATAAGCAGCCTCTCTCTCTCTCTCTTTTTTGGTGAAAGCTCACCTGAACCTTTTAAAAAATTGATTTATTTCTTGCAGTGCACTAGCAATTATCTTGCTGTACAGCCATTCTGATTCACCCTTAGCCGTAAGAGAAGGAGATCTGATGGGGAATTAACCCAGAAATCTGCCAGATCGGAATTCTTTGGCCAATACGAGTTCCAGCAGTTGTCAACACTTGATTGGAGAACTGGGGAAATAATATGCTCCTCCCAGTGGTAGCTAGGATCCCACTTAGCTGAGCTTGGCCAATGTCATGAGTCATTGAGTTATCCACTACGACCCCGAGGTCCTTTCCCCTTTCAGTCTCGGACCATTTCCGCACTAGTGACATTCCCCGCACTTACGTTTTTAAAACTGCGTGTTGTGACATTTTCCACAGTAGATTTTCCCTCACCTGGCACAAGCACGAAGTTTTTCCCTCCTTACCCTGCATTTTTGAAACCCCCAGTTTTAGTGAGTTCCGAAGACGTAGGGTAAGGAGGAGAACTCGGTGAGGAAAAATCTACTGCGGAAAATTGCATGTAACGTGTCGTTTTAAAAACGTCAACGTGGGGAATTTCACCACTGTGGAAATATTCTCGGCAAGGTCAGACCTCATTAGCCTAGCCTTGAAGTTGGGATATCTTTTTGTCCCAATGTGCATCACCTCACACTTACCAACACGGAACTTCATTTGCCACATGGTCACCCACTCACCCAGTTTGTGGAGGCGCTGTTCTTACGTTCTCACGATGCCAAGAGTTTCAAAGCCTGGCACGTGTTTCTCTTGCTGCTTCCAGCCAAGTATTTGAAACTTCGGCAGCATGGGGCCCTTCTCTAACTATTTTTCCTTCCTTCTGTAGGGAGCTGGAGGAGGACAAAGAGATGGCTGCCCTGATCCGGAAACTCGGTAATCCCTTTGCGCAGTAGATCCGGAGACCCCTGTGGGAAATTCCCGGGATGCTGTTTTCTTACACCAGTACTAATTCTGGCAATTGTGTGGCGCATGATCAGAGAATTGCAAAATGCTCACAAAATACTTGTTTTTTTGAGGGGTGGGGGTTCCTTCGTGCATTTTCTCCCCACTTTAAAGCTTTAGATTCTAGCCACGTTGGGCCGCTGTGGGGGAAGAGAGACTTATTTTGTTCCATTTACTTATTTAAATATTGATTCGCTGCCTTTCTTCCTTACAGAGCTCCAGGTGGGGTACAATAGCAATAAAATACGTAAAATAGATTACATAAAACATTTAAAAAATCAAAAATTAAAACCACAATTTAGGACTGCTTTGATCAAATCCAGTCCTAAATAAAACTGTCTTCAATGGCCTTCTAAAAATGTAAAGAGAGGGGGCCAGGCGCACCTCCCTGGGAGGTTGTTCCATAATTTTGGGGCTGCCACCAAGAAGGCCCTGTTTTGTGTACCCACTAAAGGCGCTTCTTTGATTGATGGGATGGTCAGGAGGGCCTCTCCTTGTGATCTACCCGAGGGACCGCCTTTCCCCATATGTCCCCCAGAGAGCACTGAGGTCAGGGTCACAAAATTGCCTGACTCTCCTTGGTCCGAAAGACGTCAGACTGGCCAGAGCCAGGGCCTTCTCAGTGGGGGCTCCACACTGGTGGAATGAGCTCCCGGAAGACATCAGGGCCCTGTGGGACCTCTTACAGTTCCGCGGGGCCTTTAAAATGGAGCTCTTCCCCCAGGCCTTCGATTAGGAACCGCCACTGACGAATGAGCTATTGAACATCTTACGGCCCTCATGTTACAACTTTGGATATTGGCCTTCCTACATTGGACCATCTCATAGCAATTCGCCATCTATACTTACTTGCACTTTATGTAAATTGTTCGTTTATGTGAAATCTTACTGTATTTTATTGTATTTATTGTATTTAACTTGTTGTATGCTGCCTTGGTCAGGAACTGTGGTGGCTCAAGTGGTTAAGACGCTGAACTGCAGGCTGTGGAAGGTCAGTAGTTCAGCAGTTCGAGACCCGGGTGCCGCATGATGGAGTGAGCTCCCATCTCTAGTTCCAGCTCCTGCCAACCTAGCAGTTCGAAAGCAAGAAATTGCAAGTAGATAAATAGGTACCACTTCAGTGGGAAGCTAACAGTGTTCCGTGTGCCTTGGTGTTTAGTCATGCCGGCCACATGACCACGGAAACGTCTTCGGACAGCGCTGGCTCTTCGGCTTTGAAACGGAGATGAGCACCGCAACCCTAGAGTCGAATTTGACTGGCTTTCGAGCAAGGGAACCTTTACCTTTACTTTATGCTGCCTTGAGCCAGCTTGCGCTGGCAAGGTGGAATATAAATCGAAATAAATAAATAAATAAATCTTACTTCCCAGGCAGGAACTTATGGGAGAAGATGGTCCATCAGACCGTATCCTATAAGGCGGTGGCCTTGAACCCATGCTGGCTGTGGCAAAGAGTGGGCATATTTTTTAGTAGATTTGTTGAGATTACTCTCTACAAGAATGACTTGGAAAGGTTGGGGAACACTGAGAGTTTCTGAGAAAGGCTGGGGAACCCTGGTATAACAGACAGGGGGTTCGAAGGCGGCTTCACTCTCTCTGTGGTCAGAAAACTGGATTTATAACCTCCTTGTTGTTAACTTTGCTTTTTAAAAATAGTTTGTAATTTCCCCCTGCCCTTCCTCCATAGATGTGTCCCGTAGCAACCAGGAAGGTGAAAAGAAAAAAGTCAAGTTCGGCTTGTTCAAACTATTGCAACTGAAAATCAAGAGCTAGGACTCGCGAGTGACGCACGACCTCAGCGCTCGTATCCGTGGGGGCCAAGGGATAGTTTTTGCTGCCGTTTGCTCATGTGGACTCCACAATGGGAAAGACTGAGGCCTGTTTTCCAGGACAGTCAAAACCTACCGTGCTTGGGAATGACAGAATGAAGCTTGACTGGGGGAGTAAATGGTGATCTTTGTGGCAGCATATGCCCCCTCCTGCCTTTCAAGAAGGAATCAACACTGCTTCAAAACCAGTGTGATGGCTTTTGTCGCCATCTGCTCGGTAGCAACTCATTCATTTTTCTGAGCTTTTCCTCAGCACCTGGATCTAGTTGTGGAATGGCCTCATCCCTTCCTGGTTTGGCAAGATCAGACTGTTGCCATGGCTGTAATGCCTTGAGGAACAACCAGATATCAGCCTGGGAAACCTTTGCTTGAAACTAGACATGACAGGTGATGCGGGACTTCCACTGGAAATGGGACTCCACATCTCCACCAGTTATTTGTGTCACTGAAGTACTACATAACCCATGATGCGGTGCCATGGTGCCACCTGTTTTCCTTCCTTTGATTATATGTTTTGTGGGACTAGACTTTACCACAGGAGGCCTAAACGAGAATGTTTTAGGAGAAGTCTAGGTGTTGTGTCTAGTTCCGTCCTCAGCAAAATGGCCGCTCTTTGGCCACCTCCACTTCTGAGGGGGAAAGAAGAACCTTCTGCCCCAGGAAGCTTGATGGCTCCTCCCCAGAAGGGTTACGGGAGTAATTTTTGAACCATGTTATGGAGAACCCTGGGTTTGTCCATACTTTACCAAGGTTCCTCGATAAGGAAAATGATAATGATCCAGAAAGATAACTTGCCTGCCACAACTGATTTTGGGCTCTGTGCGGGAATGCTGTCTTCATCCTGGCAGGACATTTGTGCTTTCGAATCAGTAGCTGACAGACTTTTTTTATCTTGACAGGCACATTTGAATTTGTATTTGCTTTGGAGGGCTCTGATTCGGGATGCAACACCCAGCGCTGGCGCTGGAAACAGGAAGTGTCGGTCTCCCACTCGAAGCCTTCCAGAGCAGGCCGAACCTGAGTTATGTTGGCCCTCTGTCCCGCCTCACTGCTCTTTGCGGCCTTTGGGCCTCAAGCTGTTAACCGCTATTTTCAGAGCCTCAGTGGCTCGCCGACTATGAAGTCCAGTGGGCCAATGTGACCCACAAATCAGGCCGCTCAGAAAGCCAGCAGAAATTCTCTCATGGGCTGTCGCTTTCCCGCCTCGCTTTTAACAACAAGCAGATGTTACGGCCCGTCGGCAAACTTCCCTTCTCTTCCACTCTGGCGTGCAGGAAGGGGAAACTTCACCTGTTGGATTTCTGCCGGTTTGACAACAGTGTTGTGGTACAAGGGCCTTGCTAGAAAAACAGCAGCGACCCTGTGCCAAGTGATCTGTGGATGTTGGCTGAGTCGGGGTAGAATGTGGCATCGGGAAGGGACAGCCCGAAGGTTTGTGTATTTCTTCTTGGGTCACCAAGAGTCAGCTGCAAGTTTCTTTCTACCACCACCATTTCTACCACCACCATTGTACTGGTTAAAAATCCTCCTGCCCTAGCAGCTGTGAAAGTCACAGGATGCCTCCGTGTTTCTGACCAGGAGTTGGCAAAATGGTTCCTTGTGAGGTTTTTGTAGGGTTCCTGTGCTACCGGAGTTTGTTTTCAAAACCCTTTTACGGGCAGGCCCCCAATGTGAACATTTTCTTGTCCACCAGGTGGCGGTGCAGCTCTCGACAAGCCCCCTTTTTGCCTGCCATAGGGTGAAAGGTTTTGTTTTAGATTTAAAAGGGGTGGGGACTCGGAAAGCATATGAAAACCAAGGGGGGGGGGAAGAAGCACGAGGGAAATTGGAAAAAAAGGGGGGGAGCGAACAGCATCGACGCGTGCGTCTGTATAGCCAGGCACTTGGTATCGCGCCCGGCTTTTATTTTTTGCACTTGTTTACATTAAATCAAGAATGATTTAAATGGAGTGGGCTTGTAAAATTGTTTTGAATGTGCCGGCTGGGGAAGAGAGAGGCTTTTTTCTCAATGTCTGAATTTTAATCAGGGCCCGTCCCGACAGATGGAGAGATAGAGAGACGCTGGTGGGTGTGAGAAGCGGGAGCGAAAAGGGGAACCGTCCGTTTATTAGAGCCAGCATGGGGTAGTGGTTAAAGTGCCGGACTAGGGTTTGGGAGACCTGGGTTCAGATCTCGGCAGCCATTGAATCTCACTGGGTAGCCTCGGGCCAGCCATGCTCGCTCGGCCTAACCTACCTCACAGGGTTGTTGTGAGGGCAAAAGGGAGGAGAGGAGAACAATGTAATCCACTTTGGTTCTCCTTTGGGGAGGAAAGGGGTATAAATGAAGTCAATCTCTCCTTATATATAAAAGCCAGTTGGGGTGGCTTCTGGCCTATGGGGCGGCAGGATAAATGCGCGGCAAAATCAGTTCGCTGGCTAACCTGCCACTCACACACGGGTCCCGGGCCACTGGCTAAGTTGCCTGGCTGCTTGGCTCACTCCTGCCCACACAGCCCCAGGCCAGCCGCTCACCTGCAGTGTCCAGGAAGCCGCTGGACGGGAAGGACGCTGCGGTGCCTGGATGCTGGTGTGTGTGTGGGGGAGGCGGGTGAGCGGCCTCGCTGGCCTACCACCACGCCCCGACTACGGTCACAGATGGGAGAGGAGGGCCGTGCCGCACTTCCCTGGGCCACCGCAGCCTGGCCCATGGACACCGCTGGCCCATCTTCCGGGGGGCCGTTTGCCCTTCCCTGCGCTGCCCCCGCCATCGCACCCTGACTCACCATGGGGCAGAGGGAGACTGGCAGTGCCACACTTCCCTCACTCGCCGTAGCCTGGCCCAGGGAGGCCGCGAGCCCTTCTGGGGGGGGTTGGTCTCTGCCGCCCTTCCCTGCACCCGCCTTGCTGCCCTAACGCGTGCCCCGACTGCGCTCGGGGAGGCAGCAAAACAGCGGCACCACGGTTCCCTGGGCCACCGCGCCCTCGCCCAGCCAGGCCACAGGCCCTTCTTGGGTGGGCGCCTCCACCCGCCTTCCCTGCGCAACCCCTGGCCTCGCTGGCCTGGCGGCACACCCCAACTGCGCTCGGGGAGGCGGGTCACGGCCCCGCCGCCCTTCCCTCGGCTGCCACGGCCTGGACTGCGCAGCCTGTGGTATCTTTTTGGGGTGGCGGGTTCGGACTCTGCCGGCCTTACCTCATCCGCCCCTGCTGGCGCGCCCCCAGGCCCCAGCCATAGCGCTGGCCGCCCAACGACTGCGCGGGGCCTGGAGAGAGCCACGGCGCGCTTCCCTGGCCCGCCGGGTGCGTCTCCAGCCACTGGACCCTCGCCCCAGGTTCTTCCTAGGGACCATTGTGTAACGATATGAGCTTATGTTTG